>NW_027611973.1:0-133000 GCF_964261635.1 Lissotriton helveticus
ATCAAGCTTGACTCACAGTGTGATCTTAGGCTCATGACCAGGATGTTACATGTAATCTACCATGTCTGTCTCTGCATGCAATATGTGTGTCTCTGCTCAAACTATTTCACTGTGTCTACTGACAAAAAACAGACCACATATATATAAGCAAGACGTAACATTCCTTTTTCATTTCAAAGGCACACCCTGGATCTTGATTGCACAGCTTAGAGCCTATTTCTGAAGTGAGAGGCCTAACAGACATGCTGCCTAAGATTCCCTACTAGTGCATTGGCTAAAGCCTAACTGACTTTAAAAATACATGTATTTCCATATTTTAAATATATCAACTAAGCAAAATATTCACCCAGATCCATTTAAAATCAAGCTTGACTCACAGTGTGATCTTAGGCACATGACCAGGATGTTACATGTAATCTACCATGTCTGTCTCTGCATGCAATATGTGTGTCTCTGCTCATATTATTTCACTGTGTCTACTGGCAATAAACAGACCACATATATATAAGCAAGACATAACATTCCTTTTTCATTTCAAAGGCACAGCCTGGATCTTAATTCCACAACTTAGAGCCTATTTATGAAGTAAGAGGACTAACAGGCATGCTGCCTAAGATTCCCTACTAGTACATATGCTAAAGCCTAACTGACTTTAAAAATACATTTCTTTCCATATTTTTAAACACATCAACTAAGCAAAATATTCACCCAGTGCCATCTAAGATCAAGCTTGACTCACAGTGTCATCTTAGGCATATGATCAGGATGTTACATGTAATCTACCATGTCTGTCTCTGCATGCAATATGTGTGTCTCTGCTCATATTATTTCACTGTGTCTACTGGCAAAAAACAGACCACATATATATAAGCAAGACATAACATTCCTTTTTCATTTCAAAGGCACACCATGAATCTTGATTGCACAGCTTAGAGCCTATTTCTGAAGTAAGAGGCCTAACAGACATGCTGCCTAAGATTCCCTACTAGTACATATGCTAAAGCCTAACTGACTTTAAAAATACATGTATTTCCATATTTTTAAACACATCAACTAAGCAAAATATTCACCCAGATCCATTTAAAATCAAGCTTGATTCACAGTGTGATCTTAGGCACATGACCAGGATGTTACATTTAATCTACCATGTCTGTCTCTGCATGCAATAGGTGTGTCTCTGCTCATATTATTTCACTGTGTCTACTGGCAAAAAACAGACCACATATATATAAGCAAGACATAACATTCCTTTTTCATTTCAAAGGCACACCCTGGATCTTGATTGTACAGCTTAGAGCCTATTTCTGAAGTAAGAGGCCTAACAGACATGCTGCATAAGATTCCCTACTAGTACATATGCTAAAGCCTAACTGACTTTAAAAATACATGTATTTTCATATTTTTAAACACATCAACTAAGCAAATTATTCACTCAGATCCATTTAAAATCAAGCTTGACTCACAGTGTGATCTTAGGCTCATAACCAGGATGTTACATGTAATCTACCATGTCTGTCTCTGCATGCAATATGTGTGTCTCTGCTCAAACTATTTCACTGTGTCTACTGACAAAAAACAGACCACATATATATAAGCAAGACGTAACATTCCTTTTTCATTTCAAAGGCACACCCTGGTTCTTGATTGCACAGCTTAGAGCCTATTTCTGAAGTGAGAGGCCTAACAGACATGCTGCCTAAGATTCCCTACTAGTGCATATGCTAAAGCCTAACTGACTTTAAAAATACATGTTATTCCATATTTTAAACACATCAACTAAGCAAAATATTCACCCAGATCCATTTAAAATCAAGCTTGACTCACAGTGTGATCTTAGGCACATGACCAGGATGTTACATGTAATCTACCATGTCTGTCTCTGCATGCAATATGTGTGTCTCTGCTCATATTATTTCACTGTGTCTACTGGCAAAAAACAGACAACATATATATAAGCAAGACATAACATTCCTTTTTCATTTCAAAGGCACGCCCTGGATCTTGATTGCACAGCTTAGAGCCTATTTCTGAAGTAAGAGGCCTAACAGACGTGCTGCCTAAGATTCCCTACTAGTACATATGCTAAAGCCTAACTGACTTTAAAAATACATGTTATTCCATATTTTAAACACATCAACTAAGCAAAATATTCACCCAGATCCATTTAAAATCAAGCTTGACTCACAGTGTGATCTTAGGCACATGACCAGGATGTTACATGTAATCTACCATGTCTGTCTCTGCATGCAATATGTGTGTCTCTGCTCATATTATTTCACTGTGTCTACCTGCAGAAAACAGACCACATATATATAAGCAAGACATAACATTCCTTTTTCATTTCAAAGGCACACCCTGGATCTTGATTGCACAGCTTAGAGCCTATTTCTGAAGTAAGAGGCCTAACAGACATGCTGCCTAAGATTCCCTACTAGTACATATGCTTAAGCCTAACTGACTTTAACAAAACATGTATTTCCATATTTTTAAACACATCAACTAAGCAAAATATTCACCCAGATCCATTTAAAATCAAGCTTGACTCACGGTGTGATCTTAGGCACATGACCAGGATGTTACATGTAATCTACCATGTCTGTCTCTGCATGCAATATGTGTGTCTCCGCTCATATTATTTCACTGTGTCTACTGGCAAAAAACAGACCACATATATATAAGCAAGACATAACATTCCTTTTTCATTTCAAAGGCACACCCTGGATCTTGATTGCACAGCTTAGAGCCTATTTCTGAAGTAAGAGGCCTAACAGACATGCTGCGTAAGATTCCCTACTAGTACATATGCTAAAGCCTAACTGACTTTAAAAATACATGTATTTTCATATTTTTAAACACATCAACTAAGCAAATTATTCACTCAGATCCATTTAAAATCAAGCTTGACTCACAGTGTGATCTTAGGCTCATGACCAGGATGTTACATGTAATCTACCATGTCTGTCTCTGCATGCAATATGTGTGTCTCTGCTCAAACTATTTCACTGTGTCTACTGACAAAAAACAGACCACATATATATAAGCAAGACGTAACATTCCTTTTTCATTTCAAAGGCACACCCTGGATCTTGATTGCACAGCTTAGAGCCTATTTCTGAAGTGAGAGGCCTAACAGACATGCTGCCTAAGATTCCCTACTAGTGCATTGGCTAAAGCCTAACTGACTTTAAAAATACATGTATTTCCATATTTTAAATATATCAACTAAGCAAAATATTCACCCAGATCCATTTAAAATCAAGCTTGACTCACAGTGTGATCTTAGGCACATGACCAGGATGTTACATGTAATCTACCATGTCTGTCTCTGCATGCAATATGTGTGTCTCTGCTCATATTATTTCACTGTGTCTACTGGCAATAAACAGACCACATATATATAAGCAAGACATAACATTCCTTTTTCATTTCAAAGGCACAGCCTGGATCTTAATTCCACAACTTAGAGCCTATTTATGAAGTAAGAGGACTAACAGGCATGCTGCCTAAGATTCCCTACTAGTACATATGCTAAAGCCTAACTGACTTTAAAAATACATTTCTTTCCATATTTTTAAACACATCAACTAAGCAAAATATTCACCCAGTGCCATCTAAGATCAAGCTTGACTCACAGTGTCATCTTAGGCATATGATCAGGATGTTACATGTAATCTACCATGTCTGTCTCTGCATGCAATATGTGTGTCTCTGCTCATATTATTTCACTGTGTCTACTGGCAAAAAACAGACCACATATATATAAGCAAGACATAACATTCCTTTTTCATTTCAAAGGCACACCATGAATCTTGATTGCACAGCTTAGAGCCTATTTCTGAAGTAAGAGGCCTAACAGACATGCTGCCTAAGATTCCCTACTAGTACATATGCTAAAGCCTAACTGACTTTAAAAATACATGTATTTCCATATTTTTAAACACATCAACTAAGCAAAATATTCACCCAGATCCATTTAAAATCAAGCTTGATTCACAGTGTGATCTTAGGCACATGACCAGGATGTTACATGTAATCTACCATGTCTGTCTCTGCATGCAATATGTGTGTCTCTGCTCATATTATTTCACTGTGTCTACTGGCAAAAAACAGACCACATATATATAAGCAAGACATAACATTCCTTTTTCATTTCAAAGGCACACCCTGGATCTTGATTGTACAGCTTAGAGCCTATTTCTGAAGTAAGAGGCCTAACAGACATGCTGCATAAGATTCCCTACTAGTACATATGCTAAAGCCTAACTGACTTTAAAAATACATGTTATTCCATATTTTAAACACATCAACTAAGCAAAATATTCACCCAGATCCATTTAAAATCAAGCTTGACTCACAGTGTGATCTTAGGCACATGACCAGGATGTTACATGTAATCTACCATGTCTGTCTCTGCATGCAATATGTGTGTCTCTGCTCATATTATTTCACTGTGTCTACTGGCAAAAAACAGACAACATATATATAAGCAAGACATAACATTCCTTTTTCATTTCAAAGGCACGCCCTGGATCTTGATTGCACAGCTTAGAGCCTATTTCTGAAGTAAGAGGCCTAACAGACGTGCTGCCTAAGATTCCCTACTAGTACATATGCTAAAGCCTAACTGACTTTAAAAATACATGTTATTCCATATTTTAAACACATCAACTAAGCAAAATATTCACCCAGATCCATTTAAAATCAAGCTTGACTCACAGTGTGATCTTAGGCACATGACCAGGATGTTACATGTAATCTACCATGTCTGTCTCTGCATGCAATATGTGTGTCTCTGCTCATATTATTTCACTGTGTCTACCTGCAGAAAACAGACCACATATATATAAGCAAGACATAACATTCCTTTTTCATTTCAAAGGCACACCCTGGATCTTGATTGCACAGCTTAGAGCCTATTTCTGAAGTAAGAGGCCTAACAGACATGCTGCCTAAGATTCCCTACTAGTACATATGCTAAAGCCTAACTGACTTTAACAAAACATGTATTTCCATATTTTTAAACACATCAACTAAGCAAAATATTCACCCAGATCCATTTAAAATCAAGCTTGACTCACAGTGTGATCTTAGGCACATGACCAGGATGTTACATGTAATCTACCATGTCTGTCTCTGCATGCAATATGTGTGTCTCTGCTCATATTATTTCACTGTGTCTACTGGCAAAAAACAGACCACATATATATAAGCAAGACATAACATTCCTTTTTCATTTCAAAGGCACACCCTGGATCTTGATTGCACAGCTTAGAGCCTATTTCTAAAGTAAGAGTCCTAACAGACATGCTGCCTAAGATTCCCTACTACGGCATATGCTAAAGCCTAACTGACTTTAACAAAACATGTATTTCCATATTTTTAAACACATCAACTAAGCAAAATATTCACCCAGATCCATTTAAAATCAAGCTTGACTCACGGTGTGATCTTAGGCACATGACCAGGATGTTACATGTAATCTACCATGTCTGTCTCTGCATGCAATATGTGTGTCTCCGCTCATATTATTTCACTGTGTCTACTGGCAAAA
Organism: Lissotriton helveticus; assembly: GCF_964261635.1. Classification (NCBI taxonomy): domain Eukaryota; kingdom Metazoa; phylum Chordata; class Amphibia; order Caudata; family Salamandridae; genus Lissotriton; species Lissotriton helveticus. The sequence continues at coordinate 5,552 of NW_027611973.1, forward strand.
AACAGACCACATATATATAAGCAAGACATAACATTCCTTTTTCATTTCAAAGGCACACCCTGGATCTTGATTGCACAGCTTAGAGCCTATTTCTGAAGTAAGAGGCCTAACAGACATGCTGCGTAAGATTCCCTACTAGTACATATGCTAAAGCCTAACTGACTTTAAAAATACATGTATTTTCATATTTTTAAACACATCAACTAAGCAAATTATTCACTCAGATCCATTTAAAATCAAGCTTGACTCACAGTGTGATCTTAGGCTCATGACCAGGATGTTACATGTAATCTACCATGTCTGTCTCTGCATGCAATATGTGTGTCTCTGCTCAAACTATTTCACTGTGTCTACTGACAAAAAACAGACCACATATATATAAGCAAGACGTAACATTCCTTTTTCATTTCAAAGGCACACCCTGGATCTTGATTGCACAGCTTAGAGCCTATTTCTGAAGTGAGAGGCCTAACAGACATGCTGCCTAAGATTCCCTACTAGTGCATTGGCTAAAGCCTAACTGACTTTAAAAATACATGTATTTCCATATTTTAAATAGATCAACTAAGCAAAATATTCACCCAGATCCATTTAAAATCAAGCTTGACTCACAGTGTGATCTTAGGCACATGACCAGGATGTTACATGTAATCTACCATGTCTGTCTCTGCATGCAATATGTGTGTCTCTGCTCATATTATTTCACTGTGTCTACTGGCAATAAACAGACCACATATATATAAGCAAGACATAACATTCCTTTTTCATTTCAAAGGCACAGCCTGGATCTTAATTCCACAACTTAGAGCCTATTTATGAAGTAAGAGGACTAACAGGCATGCTGCCTAAGATTCCCTACTAGTACATATGCTAAAGCCTAACTGACTTTAAAAATACATTTCTTTCCATATTTTTAAACACATCAACTAAGCAAAATATTCACCCAGTGCCATCTAAGATCAAGCTTGACTCACAGTGTCATCTTAGGCATATGATCAGGATGTTACATGTAATCTACCATGTCTGTCTCTGCATGCAATATGTGTGTCTCTGCTCATATTATTTCACTGTGTCTACTGGCAAAAAACAGACCACATATATATAAGCAAGACATAACATTCCTTTTTCATTTCAAAGGCACACCATGAATCTTGATTGCACAGCTTAGAGCCTATTTCTGAAGTAAGAGGCCTAACAGACATGCTGCCTAAGATTCCCTACTAGTACATATGCTAAAGCCTAACTGACTTTAAAAATACATGTATTTCCATATTTTTAAACACATCAACTAAGCAAAATATTCACCCAGATCCATTTAAAATCAAGCTTGATTCACAGTGTGATCTTAGGCACATGACCAGGATGTTACATGTAATCTACCATGTCTGTCTCTGCATGCAATAGGTGTGTCTCTGCTCATATTATTTCACTGTGTCTACTGGCAAAAAACAGACCACATATATATAAGCAAGACATAACATTCCTTTTTCATTTCAAAGGCACACCCTGGATCTTGATTGTACAGCTTAGAGCCTATTTCTGAAGTAAGAGGCCTAACAGACATGCTGCATAAGATTCCCTACTAGTACATATGCTAAAGCCTAACTGACTTTAAAAATACATGTTATTCCATATTTTAAACACATCAACTAAGCAAAATATTCACCCAGATCCATTTAAAATCAAGCTTGACTCACAGTGTGATCTTAGGCACATGACCAGGATGTTACATGTAATCTACCATGTCTGTCTCTGCATGCAATATGTGTGTCTCTGCTCATATTATTTCACTGTGTCTACTGGCAAAAAACAGACAACATATATATAAGCAAGACATAACATTCCTTTTTCATTTCAAAGGCACGCCCTGGATCTTGATTGCACAGCTTAGAGCCTATTTCTGAAGTAAGAGGCCTAACAGACATGCTGCCTAAGATTCCCTACTAGTACATATGCTAAAGCCTAACTGACTTTAAAAATACATGTATTTCCATATTTTTAAACACATCAACTAAGCAAAATATTCACCCAGATCCATTTAAAATCAAGCTTGATTCACAGTGTGATCTTAGGCACATGACCAGGATGTTACATGTAATCTACCATGTCTGTCTCTGCATGCAATAGGTGTGTCTCTGCTCATATTATTTCACTGTGTCTACTGGCAAAAAACAGACCACATATATATAAGCAAGACATAACATTCCTTTTTCATTTCAAAGGCACACCCTGGATCTTGATTGTACAGCTTAGAGCCTATTTCTGAAGTAAGAGGCCTAACAGACATGCTGCATAAGATTCCCTACTAGTACATATGCTAAAGCCTAACTGACTTTAAAAATACATGTTATTCCATATTTTAAACACATCAACTAAGCAAAATATTCACCCAGATCCATTTAAAATCAAGCTTGACTCACAGTGTGATCTTAGGCACATGACCAGGATGTTACATGTAATCTACCATGTCTGTCTCTGCATGCAATATGTGTGTCTCTGCTCATATTATTTCACTGTGTCTACCTGCAGAAAACAGACCACATATATATAAGCAAGACATAACATTCCTTTTTCATTTCAAAGGCACACCCTGGATCTTGATTGCACAGCTTAGAGCCTATTTCTGAAGTAAGAGGCCTAACAGACATGCTGCCTAAGATTCCCTACTAGTACATATGCTAAAGCCTAACTGACTTTAACAAAACATGTATTTCCATATTTTTAAACACATCAACTAAGCAAAATATTCACCCAGATCCATTTAAAATCAAGCTTGACTCACAGTGTGATCTTAGGCACATGACCAGGATGTTACATGTAATCTACCATGTCTGTCTCTGCATGCAATATGTGTGTCTCTGCTCATATTATTTCACTGCGTCTACTGGCAAAAAACAGACCACATATATATAAGCAAGACATAACATTCCTTTTTCATTTCAAAGGCACACCCTGGATCTTGATTGCACAGCTTAGAGCCTATTTCTAAAGTAAGAGTCCTAACAGACATGCTGCCTAAGATTCCCTACTACTGCATATGCTAAAGCCTAACTGACTTTAACAAAACATGTATTTCCATATTTTTAAACACATCAACTAAGCAAAATATTCACCCAGATCCATTTAAAATCAAGCTTGACTCACGGTGTGATCTTAGGCACATGACCAGGATGTTACATGTAATCTACCATGTCTGTCTCTGCATGCAATATGTGTGTCTCTGCTCATATTATTTCACTGTGTCTACTGGCAAAACACAGACCACATATATATAAGCAAGACATAACATTCCTTTTTCATTTAAAAGGCACACCCTGGATCTTTATTGCACAGCTTAGAGCCTATTTCTGAAGTAAGAGGCCTAACAGACATGCTGCGTAAGATTCCCTACTAGTACATATGCTAAAGCCTGACTGACTTTAAAAATACATGTATTTTCATATTTTTAAACACATCAACTAAGCAAATTATTAACTCAGATCGATTTAAAATCAAGCTTGACTCACAGTGTGATCTTAGGCACATGACCAGGATGTTACATGTAATCTACCATGTCTGTCTCTGCATGCAATATGTGTGTCTCTGCTCATACTATTTCGCTATGTGTACTGGCAAAAAACAGACCACATATATATAAGCAAGACATAACATTCCTTTTACATTTCAAAGGCACGCCCTGGATCTTGATTGCACAGCTTAGAGCCTATTTCTGAAGTAAGAGGCCTAACAGACGTGCTGCCTAAGATTCCCTACTAGTACATATGCTAAAGCCTAACTGACTTTAAAAATACATGTATTTCCATATTTTTAAACACATCAACTAAGCAAATTATTCACCCAGATCTATTTAAAAACAAGCTTGACTCACAGTGTGATCTTAGGCACATGACCAGGATGTTACATGTAATCTACCATGTCTGTCTCTGCATGCAATATGTGTGTCTCTGCTCAGACTATTTCACTGTGTCTACTGGCAAAAAACAGACCACATATATATAAGCAAGACATAACATTCCTTTTTCATTTCAAAGGCACACTCTGGATCTTGATTGTACAGCTTAGAGCCTATTTCTGAAGTAAGAGGCCTAACAGACATGCTGCCTAAGATTCCCTACTAGTACATATGCTAAAGCCTAACTGACTTTAACAAAACATATATATCCATATTTTTAAACACATCAACTAAGCAAAATATTCACCCAGATCCATTTAAAATCAAGCTTGACTCACAGTGTGATCTTAGGCACATGACCAGGATGTTACATGTAATCTACCATGTCTGTCTCTGCATGCAATATGTGTGTCTCTGCTCATATTATTTCAATGTGTCTACTGGCAAAAAACGGACCACATATATATAAGCAAGACATAACATTCCTTTTTAATTTCAAAGGCACACCCTGGATCTTGATTGCACAGCTTAGAGCCTATTTCTGAAGTAAGAGGCCTAACAGACATGCTGCCTAAGATTCCCTACTAGTACATATGCTAAAGCCTAACTGACTTTAAAAATACATGTATTTCCATATTTTTAAACACATCAACTAAGCAAATTATTCACTCAGATCCATTTAAAATCAAGCTTGACTCACAATGTGATCTTAGGCACATGACCAGGATGTTACATGTAATCTACCTTGTCTGTCTCTGCATGCAATATGTGTGTCTCTGCTCATATTATTTCACTGTGTCTACTGGCAAAAACAGACCACATATATATAAGCAAGACATAACATTCCTTTTTCATTTCAAAGGCACGCCCTGGATCTTGATTGCACAGCTTAGAGCCTATTTCTGAAGTAAGAGGCCTAACAGACATGCTGCCTAGGATTCCCTACTAGTACATATGCTAAACCCTAACTGACATTAAAAATACATGTATTTCCATATTTTAAACACATCAACTAAGCAAAATATTCACCCAGATCCATTTAAAATCAAGCTTGACTCACAGTGTAATCTTAGGCACATGACCAGGATGTTACATGTAATCTACCATGTCTGTCTCTGCATGCAATATGTGTGTCTCTGCTCATATTATTTCACTGTGTCTACTGGCAAAAAACAGACCACATATATATAAGCAAGACATAACATTCCTTTTTCATTTCAAAGGCACACCCTGGATCTTGATTGCACAACTTAGAGCCTATTTCTGAAGTAAGAGGCCTAACAGACATGCTGCCTAACATTCCCTACTAGTACATATGCTAAAGCCTAACTGACTTTAAAAATACATGTATTTCCATATTTTTAAAGACTTCAACTAAGCAAAATATTCACCCAGATCCATTTAAAATCAAGCTTGACTCACAGTGTGATCTTAGGCACATGACCAGGATGTTACATGTAATCTACCATGTCTGTCTCTGCATGCAATATGTGTGTCTCTGCTCATATTATTTCACTGTGTCTACTGGCAAAAAACAGACCACATATATATATAAGCAAGACATAACATTCCTTTTTCATTTCAAAGGCACACCCTGGATCTTGATTGCACAGCTTAGAGCCTATTTCTAAAGTAAGAGTCCTAACAGACATGCTGCCTAAGATTCCCTACTACTACATATGCTTAAGCCTAACTGACTTTAACAAAACATGTATTTCCATATTTTTAAACACATCAACTAAGCAAATTATTCACCCAGATCCATTTAAAATCAAGCTTGACTCACAGTGTGATCTTAGGCTCATGACCAGGATGTTACATGTAATCTACCATGTCTGTCTCTGCATGCAATATGTGTGTCTCTGCTCAAACTATTTCACTGTGTCTACTGACAAAAAACAGACCACATATATATAAGCAAGACGTAACATTCCTTTTTCATTTCAAAGGCACACCCTGGTTCTTGATTGCACAGCTTAGAGCCTATTTCTGAAGTGAGAGGCCTAACAGACATGCTGCCTAAGATTCCCTACTAGTGCATATGCTAAAGCCTAACTGACTTTAAAAATACATGTTATTCCATATTTTAAACACATCAACTAAGCAAAATATTCACCCAGATCCATTTAAAATCAAGCTTGACTCACAGCGTGATCTTAGGCACATGACCAGGATGTTACATGTAATCTACCATGTCTGTCTCTGCATGCAATATGTGTGTCTCTGCTCATATTATTTCACTGTGTCTACCTGCAGAAAACAGACCACATATATATAAGCAAGACATAACATTCCTTTTTCATTTCAAAGGCACACCCTGGATCTTGATTGCACAGCTTAGAGCCTATTTCTGAAGTAAGAGGCCTAACAGACATGCTGCCTAAGATTCCCTACTAGTACATATGCTAAAGCCTAACTGACTTTAACAAAACATGTATTTCCATATTTTTAAACACATCAACTAAGCAAAATATTCACCCAGATCCATTTAAAATCAAGCTTGACTCACAGTGTGATCTTAGGCACATGACCAGGATGTTACATGTAATCTACCATGTCTGTCTCTGCATGCAATATGTGTGTCTCTGCTCATATTATTTCACTGTGTCTACTGGCAAAAAACAGACCACATATATATAAGCAAGACATAACATTCCTTTTTCATTTCAAAGGCACACCCTGGATCTTGATTGCACAGCTTAGAGCCTATTTCTAAAGTAAGAGTCCTAACAGACATGCTGCCTAAGATTCCCTACTACTGCATATGCTAAAGCCTAACTGACTTTAACAAAACATGTATTTCCATATTTTTAAACACATCAACTAAGCAAAATATTCACCCAGATCCATTTAAAATCAAGCTTGACTCACGGTGTGATCTTAGGCACATGACCAGGATGTTACATGTAATCTACCATGTCTGTCTCTGCATGCAATATGTGTGTCTCTGCTCATACTATTTCGCTATGTGTACTGGCAAAAAACAGACCACATATATATAAGCAAGACATAACATTCCTTTTACATTTCAAAGGCACGCCCTGGATCTTGATTGCACAGCTTAGAGCCTATTTCTGAAGTAAGAGGCCTAACAGACGTGCTGCCTAAGATTCCCTACTAGTACATATGCTAAAGCCTAACTGACTTTAAAAATACATGTATTTCCATATTTTTAAACACATCAACTAAGCAAATTATTCACCCAGATCTATTTAAAAACAAGCTTGACTCACAGTGTGATCTTAGGCACATGACCAGGATGTTACATGTAATCTACCATGTCTGTCTCTGCATGCAATATGTGTGTCTCTGCTCAGACTATTTCACTGTGTCTACTGGCAAAAAACAGACCACATATATATAAGCAAGACATAACATTCCTTTTTCATTTCAAAGGCACACTCTGGATCTTGATTGTACAGCTTAGAGCCTATTTCTGAAGTAAGAGGCCTAACAGACATGCTGCCTAAGATTCCCTACTAGTACATATGCTAAAGCCTAACTGACTTTAACAAAACATATATATCCATATTTTTAAACACATCAACTAAGCAAAATATTCACCCAGATCCATTTAAAATCAAGCTTGACTCACAGTGTGATCTTAGGCACATGACCAGGATGTTACATGTAATCTACCATGTCTGTCTCTGCATGCAATATGTGTGTCTCTGCTCATATTATTTCAATGTGTCTACTGGCAAAAAACGGACCACATATATATAAGCAAGACATAACATTCCTTTTTCATTTCAAAGGCACACCCTGGATCTTGATTGCACAGCTTAGAGCCTATTTCTGAAGTAAGAGGCCTAACAGACATGCTGCCTAAGATTCCCTACTAGTACATATGCTAAAGCCTAACTGATTTTAAAAATACATGTATTTCCATATTTTTAAACACATCAACTAAGCAAATTATTCACTCAGATCCATTTAAAATCAAGCTTGACTCACAATGTGATCTTAGGCACATGACCAGGATGTTACATGTAATCTACCTTGTCTGTCTCTGCATGCAATATGTGTGTCTCTGCTCATATTATTTCACTGTGTCTACTGGCAAAAACAGACCACATATATATAAGCAAGACATAACATTCCTTTTTCATTTCAAAGGCACGCCCTGGATCTTGATTGCACAGCTTAGAGCCTATTTCTGAAGTAAGAGGCTTAACAGACGTGCTGCCTAATATTCCCTACTAGTACATATGCTAAAGCCTAACTGACTTTAAAAATACATATATTTCCATATTTTTAAACACATCAACTAAGCAAATTATTCACCCAGATCCATTTAAAATCAAGCTTGACTCACAGTGTGATCTTAGGCGCATGACCAGCATGTTACATGTAATCTACCATGTCTGTCTCTGCATGCAATATGTGTGTCTCTGCTCAGACTATTTCACTGTGTCTACTGGCAAAAAAACAGACCACATATATATAAGCAAGACATAACATTCCTTTTTCATTTCAAAGGCAGACCCTGGATCTTGATTGCACAGCTTAGAGCCTATTTCTGAAGTAAGAGGCCTAACAGACATGCTGCCTAGGATTCCCTACTAGTACATATGCTAAACCCTAACTGACATTAAAAATACATGTATTTCCATATTTTAAACACATCAACTAAGCAAAATATTCACCCAGATCCATTTAAAATCAAGCTTGACTCACAGTGTGATCTTAGGCACATGACCAGGATGTTACATGTAATCTACCATGTCTGTCTCTGCATGCAATATGTGTGTCTCTGCTCATATTATTTCACTGTGTCTACTGGCAAAAAACAGACCACATATATATAAGCAAGACATAACATTCCTTTTTCATTTCAAATGCACACCCTGGATCTTGATTGCACAACTTAGAGCCTATTTCTGAAGTAAGAGGCCTAACAGACATGCTGCCTAAGATTCCCTACTAGTACATATGCTAAAGCCTAACTGACTTTAAAAATACATGTATTTCCATATTTTTAAAGACTTCAACTAAGCAAAATATTCACCCAGATCCATTTAAAATCAAGCTTGACTCACAGTGTGATCTTAGGCACATGACCAGGATGTTACATGTAATCTACCATGTCTGTCTCTGCATGCAATATGTGTGTCTCTGCTCATATTATTTCACTGTGTCTACTGGCAAAAAACAGACCACATATATATAAGCAAGACATAACATTCCTTTTTCATTTCAAAGGCACACCCTGGATCTTGATTGCACAGCTTAGAGCCTATTTCTAAAGTAAGAGTCCTAACAGACATGCTGCCTAAGATTCCCTACTACTACATATGCTTAAGCCTAACTGACTTTAACAAAACATGTATTTCCATATTTTTAAACACATCAACTAAGCAAAATATTCACCCAGATCCATTTAAAATCAAGCTTGACTCACGGTGTGATCTTAGGCACATGACCAGGATGTTACATGTAATCTACCATGTCTGTCTCTGCATGCAATATGTGTGTCTCCGCTCATATTATTTCACTGTGTCTACTGGCAAAAAACAGACCACATATATATAAGCAAGACATAACATTCCTTTTTCATTTCAAAGGCACACCCTGGATCTTGATTGCACAGCTTAGAGCCTATTTCTGAAGTAAGAGGCCTAACAGACATGCTGCGTAAGATTCCCTACTAGTACATATGCTAAAGCCTAACTGACTTTAAAAATACATGTATTTTCATATTTTTAAACACATCAACTAAGCAAATTATTCACTCAGATCCATTTAAAATCAAGCTTGACTCACAGTGTGATCTTAGGCTCATGACCAGGATGTTACATGTAATCTACCATGTCTGTCTCTGCATGCAATATGTGTGTCTCTGCTCAAACTATTTCACTGTGTCTACTGACAAAAAACAGACCACATATATATAAGCAAGACGTAACATTCCTTTTTCATTTCAAAGGCACACCCTGGATCTTGATTGCACAGCTTAGAGCCTATTTCTGAAGTGAGAGGCCTAACAGACATGCTGCCTAAGATTCCCTACTAGTGCATTGGCTAAAGCCTAACTGCCTTTAAAAATACATGTATTTCCATATTTTAAATACATCAACTAAGCAAAATATTCACCCAGATCCATTTAAAATCAAGCTTGACTCACAGTGTGATCTTAGGCACATGACCAGGATGTTACATGTAATCTACCATGTCTGTCTCTGCATGCAATATGTGTGTCTCTGCTCATATTATTTCACTGTGTCTACTGGCAATAAACAGACCACATATATATAAGCAAGACATAACATTCCTTTTTCATTTCAAAGGCACAGCCTGGATCTTGATTCCACAACTTAGAGCCTATTTATGAAGTAAGAGGACTAACAGGCATGCTGCCTAAGATTCCCTACTAGTACATATGCTAAAGCCTAACTGACTTTAAAAATACATTTCTTTCCATATTTTTAAACACATCAACTAAGCAAAATATTCACCCAGTGCCATCTAAGATCAAGCTTGACTCACAGTGTCATCTTAGGCATATGATCAGGATGTTACATGTAATCTACCATGTCTGTCTCTGCATGCAATATGTGTGTCTCTGCTCATATTATTTCACTGTGTCTACTGGCAAAAAACAGACCACATATATATAAGCAAGACATAACATTCCTTTTTCATTTCAAAGGCACACCATGAATCTTGATTGCACAGCTTAGAGCCTATTTCTGAAGTAAGAGGCCTAACAGACATGCTGACTAAGATTCCCTACTAGTACATATGCTAAAGCCTAACTGACTTTAAAAATACATGTATTTCCATATTTTTAAACACATCAACTAAGCAAAATATTCACCCAGATCCATTTAAAATCAAGCTTGATTCACAGTGTGATCTTAGGCACATGACCAGGATGTTACATGTAATCTACCATGTCTGTCTCTGCATGCAATAGGTGTGTCTCTGCTCATATTATTTCACTGTGTCTACTGGCAAAAAACAGACCACATATATATAAGCAAGACATAACATTCCTTTTTCATTTCAAAGGCACACCCTGGATCTTGATTGTACAGCTTAGAGCCTATTTCTGAAGTAAGAGGCCTAACAGACATGCTGCGTAAGATTCCCTACTAGTACATATGCTAAAGCATAACTGACTTTAAAAATACATGTATTTTCATATTTTTAAACACATCAACTGAGCAAATTATTCACTCAGATCCATTTAAAATCAAGCTTGACTCACAGTGTGATCTTAGGCTCATGACCAGGATGTTACATGTAATCTACCATGTCTGTCTCTGCATGCAATATGTGTGTCTCTGCTCAAACTATTTCACTGTGTCTACTGACAAAAAACAGACCACATATATATAAGCAAGACGTAACATTCCTTTTTCATTTCAAAGGCACACCCTGGTTCTTGATTGCACAGCTTAGAGCCTATTTCTGAAGTGAGAGGCCTAACAGACATGCTGCCTAAGATTCCCTACTAGTGCATATGCTAAAGCCTAACTGACTTTAAAAATACATGTTATTCCATATTTTAAACACATCAACTAAGCAAAATATTCACCCAGATCCATTTAAAAGCAAGCTTGACTCACAGTGTGATCTTAGGCACATGACCAGGATGTTACATGTAATCTACCATGTCTGTCTCTGCATGCAATATGTGTGTCTCTGCTCATATTATTTCACTGTGTCTACTGGCAAAAAACAGACCACATTTATATAAGCAAGACATAACATTCCTTTTTCATTTCAAAGGCACGCCCTGGATCTTGATTGCACAGCTTAGAGCCTATTTCTGAAGTAAGAGGCCTAACAGACGTGCTGCCTAAGATTCCCTACTAGTACATATGCTAAAGCCTAACTGACTTTAAAAATACATATATTTCCATATTTTTTAAACACATCAACTAAGCAAATTATTCACCCAGATCCATTTAAAATCAAGCTTGACTCACAGTGTGATCTTAGGCTCATGACCAGCATGTTACACGTAATCTACCATGTCTGTCTCTGCATGCAATATGTGTGTCTCTGCTCAGACTATTTCACTGTGTCTACTGGCAAAAAACAGACCACATATATATAAGCAAGACATAACATTCCTTTTTCATTTCAAAGGCACACCATGAATCTTGATTGCACAGCTTAGAGCCTATTTCTGAAGTAAGAGGCCTAACATACATGCTGCCTAAGATTCCCTACTAGTACATATGCTAAAGCCTAACTGACTTTAAAAATACATGTATATCCATATTTTTAAACACATCAACTAAGCAAAATATTCACCCAGATCCATTTAAAATCAAGCTTGATTCACAGTGTGATCTTAGGCACATGACCAGGATGTTACATGTAATCTACCATGTCTGTCTCTGCATGCAATATGTGTGTCTCTGCTCATATTATTTCACTGTGTCTACTGGCAAAAAACAGACCACATATATATAAGCAAGACATAACATTCCTTTTTCATTTCAAAGGCACGCCCTGGATCTTGATTGCACAGCTTAGAGCCTATTTCTGAAGTGAGAGGCCTAACAGACATGCTGCCTAAGATTCCCTACTAGTGCATATGCTAAAGCCTAACTGACTTTAAAAATACATGTTATTCCATATTTTAAACACATCAACTAAGAAAAATATTCACCCAGATCCATTTAAAATCAAGCTTGACTCACAGTGTGATCTTAGGCACATGACCAAGATGTTACATGTAATCTACCATGTCTGTCTCTGCATGCAATATGTGTGTCTCTGCTCATATTATTTCACTGTGTCTACTGGCAAAAAACAGACCACATATATATAAGCAAGACATAACATTCCTTTTTCATTTCAAAGGCACGCCCTGGATCTTGATTGCACAGCTTAGAGCCTATTTCTGAAGTAAGAGGCCTAACAGACGTGCTGCCTAAGATTCCCTACTAGTACATATGCTAAAGCCTAACTGACTTTAAAAATACATGTTATTCCATATTTTAAACACATCAACTAAGCAAAATATTCACCCAGATCCATTTAAAATCAAGCTTGACTCACAGTGTGATCTTAGGCACATGACCAGGATGTTACATGTAATCTACCATGTCTGTCTCTGCATGCAATGTGTGTCTCTGCTCATATTATTTCACTGTGTCTACCTGCAGAAAACAGACCACATATATATAAGCAAGACATAACATTCCTTTTTCATTTCAAAGGCACACCCTGGATCTTGATTGCACAGCTTAGAGCCTATTTCTGAAGTAAGAGGCCTAACAGACATGCTGCCTAAGATTCCCTACTAGTACATATGCTAAAGCCTAACTGACTTTAACAAAACATGTATTTCCATATTTTTAAACACATCAACTAAGCAAAATATTCACCCAGATCCATTTAAAATCAAGCTTGATTCACAGTGTGATCTTAGGCACATGACCAGGATGTTACATGTAATCTACCATGTCTGTCTCTGCATGCAATAGGTGTGTCTCTGCTCATATTATTTCACTGTGTCTACTGGCAAAAAACAGACCACATATATATAAGCAAGACATAACATTCCTTTTTCATTTCAAAGGCACACCCTGGATCTTGATTGTACAGCTTAGAGCCTATTTCTGAAGTAAGAGGCCTAACAGACATGCTGCGTAAGATTCCCTACTAGTACATATGCTAAAGCATAACTGACTTTAAAAATACATGTATTTTCATATTTTTAAACACATCAACTGAGCAAATTATTCACTCAGATCCATTTAAAATCAAGCTTGACTCACAGTGTGATCTTAGGCTCATGACCAGGATGTTACATGTAATCTACCATGTCTGTCTCTGCATGCAATATGTGTGTCTCTGCTCAAACTATTTCACTGTGTCTACTGACAAAAAACAGACCACATATATATAAGCAAGACGTAACATTCCTTTTTCATTTCAAAGGCACACCCTGGTTCTTGATTGCACAGCTTAGAGCCTATTTCTGAAGTGAGAGGCCTAACAGACATGCTGCCTAAGATTCCCTACTAGTGCATATGCTAAAGCCTAACTGACTTTAAAAATACATGTTATTCCATATTTTAAACACATCAACTAAGCAAAATATTCACCCAGATCCATTTAAAAGCAAGCTTGACTCACAGTGTGATCTTAGGCACATGACCAGGATGTTACATGTAATCTACCATGTCTGTCTCTGCATGCAATATGTGTGTCTCTGCTCATATTATTTCACTGTGTCTACTGGCAAAAAACAGACCACATTTATATAAGCAAGACATAACATTCCTTTTTCATTTCAAAGGCACGCCCTGGATCTTGATTGCACAGCTTAGAGCCTATTTCTGAAGTAAGAGGCCTAACAGACGTGCTGCCTAAGATTCCCTACTAGTACATATGCTAAAGCCTAACTGACTTTAAAAATACATATATTTCCATATTTTTTAAACACATCAACTAAGCAAATTATTCACCCAGATCCATTTAAAATCAAGCTTGACTCACAGTGTGATCTTAGGCTCATGACCAGCATGTTACACGTAATCTACCATGTCTGTCTCTGCATGCAATATGTGTGTCTCTGCTCAGACTATTTCACTGTGTCTACTGGCAAAAAACAGACCACATATATATAAGCAAGACATAACATTCCTTTTTCATTTCAAAGGCACACCATGAATCTTGATTGCACAGCTTAGAGCCTATTTCTGAAGTAAGAGGCCTAACATACATGCTGCCTAAGATTCCCTACTAGTACATATGCTAAAGCCTAACTGACTTTAAAAATACATGTATATCCATATTTTTAAACACATCAACTAAGCAAAATATTCACCCAGATCCATTTAAAATCAAGCTTGATTCACAGTGTGATCTTAGGCACATGACCAGGATGTTACATGTAATCTACCATGTCTGTCTCTGCATGCAATATGTGTGTCTCTGCTCATATTATTTCACTGTGTCTACTGGCAAAAAACAGACCACATATATATAAGCAAGACATAACATTCCTTTTTCATTTCAAAGGCACGCCCTGGATCTTGATTGCACAGCTTAGAGCCTATTTCTGAAGTGAGAGGCCTAACAGACATGCTGCCTAAGATTCCCTACTAGTGCATATGCTAAAGCCTAACTGACTTTAAAAATACATGTTATTCCATATTTTAAACACATCAACTAAGAAAAATATTCACCCAGATCCATTTAAAATCAAGCTTGACTCACAGTGTGATCTTAGGCACATGACCAAGATGTTACATGTAATCTACCATGTCTGTCTCTGCATGCAATATGTGTGTCTCTGCTCATATTATTTCACTGTGTCTACTGGCAAAAAACAGACCACATATATATAAGCAAGACATAACATTCCTTTTTCATTTCAAAGGCACGCCCTGGATCTTGATTGCACAGCTTAGAGCCTATTTCTGAAGTAAGAGGCCTAACAGACGTGCTGCCTAAGATTCCCTACTAGTACATATGCTAAAGCCTAACTGACTTTAAAAATACATGTTATTCCATATTTTAAACACATCAACTAAGCAAAATATTCACCCAGATCCATTTAAAATCAAGCTTGACTCACAGTGTGATCTTAGGCACATGACCAGGATGTTACATGTAATCTACCATGTCTGTCTCTGCATGCAATGTGTGTCTCTGCTCATATTATTTCACTGTGTCTACCTGCAGAAAACAGACCACATATATATAAGCAAGACATAACATTCCTTTTTCATTTCAAAGGCACACCCTGGATCTTGATTGCACAGCTTAGAGCCTATTTCTGAAGTAAGAGGCCTAACAGACATGCTGCCTAAGATTCCCTACTAGTACATATGCTAAAGCCTAACTGACTTTAACAAAACATGTATTTCCATATTTTTAAACACATCAACTAAGCAAAATATTCACCCAGATCCATTTAAAATCAAGCTTGACTCACAGTGTGATCTTAGGCACATGACCAGGATGTTACATGTAATCTACCATGTCTGTCTCTGCATGCAATATGTGTGTCTCTGCTCATATTATTTCACTGTGTCTACTGGCAAAAAACAGACCACATATATATAAGCAAGACATAACATTCCTTTTTCATTTCAAAGGCACACCCTGGATCTTGATTGCACAGCTTAGAGCCTATTTCTAAAGTAAGAGTCCTAACAGACATGCTGCCTAAGATTCCCTACTACTGCATATGCTAAAGCCTAACTGACTTTAACAAAACATGTATTTCCATATTTTTAAACACATCAACTAAGCAAAATATTCACCCAGATCCATTTAAAATCAAGCTTGACTCACGGTGTGATCTTAGGCACATGACCAGGATGTTACATGTAATCTACCATGTCTGTCTCTGCATGCAATATGTGTGTCTCTGCTCATATTATTTCACTGTGTCTACTGGCAAAACACAGACCACATATATATAAGCAAGACATAACATTCCTTTTTCATTTAAAAGGCACACCCTGGATCTTTATTGCACAGCTTAGAGCCTATTTCTGAAGTAAGAGGCCTAACAGACATGCTGCGTAAGATTCCCTACTAGTACATATGCTAAAGCCTGACTGACTTTAAAAATACATGTATTTTCATATTTTTAAACACATCAACTAAGCAAATTATTAACTCAGATCGATTTAAAATCAAGCTTGACTCACAGTGTGATCTTAGGCACATGACCAGGATGTTACATGTAATCTACCATGTCTGTCTCTGCATGCAATATGTGTGTCTCTGCTCATACTATTTCGCTATGTGTACTGGCAAAAAACAGACCACATATATATAAGCAAGACATAACATTCCTTTTACATTTCAAAGGCACGCCCTGGATCTTGATTGCACAGCTTAGAGCCTATTTCTGAAGTAAGAGGCCTAACAGACGTGCTGCCTAAGATTCCCTACTAGTACATATGCTAAAGCCTAACTGACTTTAAAAATACATGTATTTCCATATTTTTAAACACATCAACTAAGCAAATTATTCACCCAGATCTATTTAAAAACAAGCTTGACTCACAGTGTGATCTTAGGCACATGACCAGGATGTTACATGTAATCTACCATGTCTGTCTCTGCATGCAATATGTGTGTCTCTGCTCAGACTATTTCACTGTGTCTACTGGCAAAAAACAGACCACATATATATAAGCAAGACATAACATTCCTTTTTCATTTCAAAGGCACACTCTGGATCTTGATTGTACAGCTTAGAGCCTATTTCTGAAGTAAGAGGCCTAACAGACATGCTGCCTAAGATTCCCTACTAGTACATATGCTAAAGCCTAACTGACTTTAACAAAACATATATATCCATATTTTTAAACACATCAACTAAGCAAAATATTCACCCAGATCCATTTAAAATCAAGCTTGACTCACAGTGTGATCTTAGGCACATGACCAGGATGTTACATGTAATCTACCATGTCTGTCTCTGCATGCAATATGTGTGTCTCTGCTCATATTATTTCAATGTGTCTACTGGCAAAAAACGGACCACATATATATAAGCAAGACATAACATTCCTTTTTCATTTCAAAGGCACACCCTGGATCTTGATTGCACAGCTTAGAGCCTATTTCTGAAGTAAGAGGCCTAACAGACATGCTGCCTAAGATTCCCTACTAGTACATATGCTAAAGCCTAACTGATTTTAAAAATACATGTATTTCCATATTTTTAAACACATCAACTAAGCAAATTATTCACTCAGATCCATTTAAAATCAAGCTTGACTCACAATGTGATCTTAGGCACATGACCAGGATGTTACATGTAATCTACCTTGTCTGTCTCTGCATGCAATATGTGTGTCTCTGCTCATATTATTTCACTGTGTCTACTGGCAAAAACAGACCACATATATATAAGCAAGACATAACATTCCTTTTTCATTTCAAAGGCACGCCCTGGATCTTGATTGCACAGCTTAGAGCCTATTTCTGAAGTAAGAGGCTTAACAGACGTGCTGCCTAATATTCCCTACTAGTACATATGCTAAAGCCTAACTGACTTTAAAAATACATATATTTCCATATTTTTAAACACATCAACTAAGCAAATTATTCACCCAGATCCATTTAAAATCAAGCTTGACTCACAGTGTGATCTTAGGCGCATGACCAGCATGTTACATGTAATCTACCATGTCTGTCTCTGCATGCAATATGTGTGTCTCTGCTCAGACTATTTCACTGTGTCTACTGGCAAAAAAACAGACCACATATATATAAGCAAGACATAACATTCCTTTTTCATTTCAAAGGCAGACCCTGGATCTTGATTGCACAGCTTAGAGCCTATTTCTGAAGTAAGAGGCCTAACAGACATGCTGCCTAGGATTCCCTACTAGTACATATGCTAAACCCTAACTGACATTAAAAATACATGTATTTCCATATTTTAAACACATCAACTAAGCAAAATATTCACCCAGATCCATTTAAAATCAAGCTTGACTCACAGTGTGATCTTAGGCACATGACCAGGATGTTACATGTAATCTACCATGTCTGTCTCTGCATGCAATATGTGTGTCTCTGCTCATATTATTTCACTGTGTCTACTGGCAAAAAACAGACCACATATATATAAGCAAGACATAACATTCCTTTTTCATTTCAAATGCACACCCTGGATCTTGATTGCACAACTTAGAGCCTATTTCTGAAGTAAGAGGCCTAACAGACATGCTGCCTAAGATTCCCTACTAGTACATATGCTAAAGCCTAACTGACTTTAAAAATACATGTATTTCCATATTTTTAAAGACTTCAACTAAGCAAAATATTCACCCAGATCCATTTAAAATCAAGCTTGACTCACAGTGTGATCTTAGGCACATGACCAGGATGTTACATGTAATCTACCATGTCTGTCTCTGCATGCAATATGTGTGTCTCTGCTCATATTATTTCACTGTGTCTACTGGCAAAAAACAGACCACATATATATAAGCAAGACATAACATTCCTTTTTCATTTCAAAGGCACACCCTGGATCTTGATTGCACAGCTTAGAGCCTATTTCTAAAGTAAGAGTCCTAACAGACATGCTGCCTAAGATTCCCTACTACTACATATGCTTAAGCCTAACTGACTTTAACAAAACATGTATTTCCATATTTTTAAACACATCAACTAAGCAAAATATTCACCCAGATCCATTTAAAATCAAGCTTGACTCACGGTGTGATCTTAGGCACATGACCAGGATGTTACATGTAATCTACCATGTCTGTCTCTGCATGCAATATGTGTGTCTCCGCTCATATTATTTCACTGTGTCTACTGGCAAAAAACAGACCACATATATATAAGCAAGACATAACATTCCTTTTTCATTTCAAAGGCACACCCTGGATCTTGATTGCACAGCTTAGAGCCTATTTCTGAAGTAAGAGGCCTAACAGACATGCTGCGTAAGATTCCCTACTAGTACATATGCTAAAGCCTAACTGACTTTAAAAATACATGTATTTTCATATTTTTAAACACATCAACTAAGCAAATTATTCACTCAGATCCATTTAAAATCAAGCTTGACTCACAGTGTGATCTTAGGCTCATGACCAGGATGTTACATGTAATCTACCATGTCTGTCTCTGCATGCAATATGTGTGTCTCTGCTCAAACTATTTCACTGTGTCTACTGACAAAAAACAGACCACATATATATAAGCAAGACGTAACATTCCTTTTTCATTTCAAAGGCACACCCTGGATCTTGATTGCACAGCTTAGAGCCTATTTCTGAAGTGAGAGGCCTAACAGACATGCTGCCTAAGATTCCCTACTAGTGCATTGGCTAAAGCCTAACTGCCTTTAAAAATACATGTATTTCCATATTTTAAATACATCAACTAAGCAAAATATTCACCCAGATCCATTTAAAATCAAGCTTGACTCACAGTGTGATCTTAGGCACATGACCAGGATGTTACATGTAATCTACCATGTCTGTCTCTGCATGCAATATGTGTGTCTCTGCTCATATTATTTCACTGTGTCTACTGGCAATAAACAGACCACATATATATAAGCAAGACATAACATTCCTTTTTCATTTCAAAGGCACAGCCTGGATCTTGATTCCACAACTTAGAGCCTATTTATGAAGTAAGAGGACTAACAGGCATGCTGCCTAAGATTCCCTACTAGTACATATGCTAAAGCCTAACTGACTTTAAAAATACATTTCTTTCCATATTTTTAAACACATCAACTAAGCAAAATATTCACCCAGTGCCATCTAAGATCAAGCTTGACTCACAGTGTCATCTTAGGCATATGATCAGGATGTTACATGTAATCTACCATGTCTGTCTCTGCATGCAATATGTGTGTCTCTGCTCATATTATTTCACTGTGTCTACTGGCAAAAAACAGACCACATATATATAAGCAAGACATAACATTCCTTTTTCATTTCAAAGGCACACCATGAATCTTGATTGCACAGCTTAGAGCCTATTTCTGAAGTAAGAGGCCTAACAGACATGCTGACTAAGATTCCCTACTAGTACATATGCTAAAGCCTAACTGACTTTAAAAATACATGTATTTCCATATTTTTAAACACATCAACTAAGCAAAATATTCACCCAGATCCATTTAAAATCAAGCTTGATTCACAGTGTGATCTTAGGCACATGACCAGGATGTTACATGTAATCTACCATGTCTGTCTCTGCATGCAATAGGTGTGTCTCTGCTCATATTATTTCACTGTGTCTACTGGCAAAAAACAGACCACATATATATAAGCAAGACATAACATTCCTTTTTCATTTCAAAGGCACACCCTGGATCTTGATTGTACAGCTTAGAGCCTATTTCTGAAGTAAGAGGCCTAACAGACATGCTGCGTAAGATTCCCTACTAGTACATATGCTAAAGCATAACTGACTTTAAAAATACATGTATTTTCATATTTTTAAACACATCAACTGAGCAAATTATTCACTCAGATCCATTTAAAATCAAGCTTGACTCACAGTGTGATCTTAGGCTCATGACCAGGATGTTACATGTAATCTACCATGTCTGTCTCTGCATGCAATATGTGTGTCTCTGCTCAAACTATTTCACTGTGTCTACTGACAAAAAACAGACCACATATATATAAGCAAGACGTAACATTCCTTTTTCATTTCAAAGGCACACCCTGGTTCTTGATTGCACAGCTTAGAGCCTATTTCTGAAGTGAGAGGCCTAACAGACATGCTGCCTAAGATTCCCTACTAGTGCATATGCTAAAGCCTAACTGACTTTAAAAATACATGTTATTCCATATTTTAAACACATCAACTAAGCAAAATATTCACCCAGATCCATTTAAAAGCAAGCTTGACTCACAGTGTGATCTTAGGCACATGACCAGGATGTTACATGTAATCTACCATGTCTGTCTCTGCATGCAATATGTGTGTCTCTGCTCATATTATTTCACTGTGTCTACTGGCAAAAAACAGACCACATTTATATAAGCAAGACATAACATTCCTTTTTCATTTCAAAGGCACGCCCTGGATCTTGATTGCACAGCTTAGAGCCTATTTCTGAAGTAAGAGGCCTAACAGACGTGCTGCCTAAGATTCCCTACTAGTACATATGCTAAAGCCTAACTGACTTTAAAAATACATATATTTCCATATTTTTTAAACACATCAACTAAGCAAATTATTCACCCAGATCCATTTAAAATCAAGCTTGACTCACAGTGTGATCTTAGGCTCATGACCAGCATGTTACACGTAATCTACCATGTCTGTCTCTGCATGCAATATGTGTGTCTCTGCTCAGACTATTTCACTGTGTCTACTGGCAAAAAACAGACCACATATATATAAGCAAGACATAACATTCCTTTTTCATTTCAAAGGCACACCATGAATCTTGATTGCACAGCTTAGAGCCTATTTCTGAAGTAAGAGGCCTAACATACATGCTGCCTAAGATTCCCTACTAGTACATATGCTAAAGCCTAACTGACTTTAAAAATACATGTATATCCATATTTTTAAACACATCAACTAAGCAAAATATTCACCCAGATCCATTTAAAATCAAGCTTGATTCACAGTGTGATCTTAGGCACATGACCAGGATGTTACATGTAATCTACCATGTCTGTCTCTGCATGCAATATGTGTGTCTCTGCTCATATTATTTCACTGTGTCTACTGGCAAAAAACAGACCACATATATATAAGCAAGACATAACATTCCTTTTTCATTTCAAAGGCACACCCTGGATCTTGATTGCACAGCTTAGAGCCTATTTCTGAAGTAAGAGGCCTAACAGACATGCTGCGTAAGATTCCCTACTAGTACATATGCTAAAGCCTAACTGACTTTAAAAATACATGTATTTCCATATTTTTAAACACATCAACTAAGCAAATTATTCACCCAGATCCATTTAAAATCAAGCTTGACTCACAGTGTGATCTTAGGCTCATGACCAGGATGTTACATGTAATCTACCATGTCTGTCTCTGCATGCAATATGTGTGTCTCTGCTCAAACTATTTCACTGTGTCTACTGGCAAAAAACAGACCACATATATATAAGCAAGACATAACATTCCTTTTTCAATTCAAAGGCACACCCTGGATCTTGATTGCACAGCTTAGAGCCTATTTCTGAAGTGAGATGCCTAACAGACATGCTGCCTAAGATTCCCTACTAGTACATATGCTAAAGCCTAACTGACTTAAAAAATACATGTATTTCCATATTTTAAACACATCAACTAAGCAAAATATTCACCCAGATCCATTTAAAATCAAGCTTGACTCACAGTGTGATCTTAGGCACATGACCAGGATGTTACATGTAATCTACCATGTCTGTCTCTGCATGCAATATGTGTGTCTCTGCTCATATTATTTCACTGTGTCTACTGGCAAAAAACAGACCACATATATATAAGCAAGACATAACATTTCTTTTTCATTTCAAAGGCACACCCTGGATCTTGATTGCACAACTTAGAGCCTATTTCTGAAGTAAGAGGACTAACAGACATGCTGCCTAAGATTCCCTACTAGTACATATGATAAAGACTAACTGACTTTAAAAATACATGTATTTCCATATTTTTAAACACATCAACTAAGCAAAATATTCACCCAGATCCATTTAAAATCAAGCTTGACTCACAGTGTGATCTTAGGCATATGATCAGGATGTTACATGTAATCTACCATGTCTGTCTCTGCATGCCATATGTGTGTCTCTGCTCATAATATTTCCCTGTGTCTACTGGCACAAAACAGACCACATATATATATAAGCAAGACATAACATTCCTTTTTCATTTCAAAGGCACAGCCTGGATCTTGATTCCACAACTTAGAGCCTATTTATGAAGTAAGAGGACTAACAGACATGCTGCCTAAGATTCCCTACTAGTACATATGCTAAAGCCTAACTGACTTTAAAAATACATTTATTTCCATATTTTTAAACACATCAACTAAGCAAAATATTCACCCAGTGCCATTTAAGATCAAGCTTGACTCACAGTGTCATCTTAGGCATATGACCAGGATGTTACATGTAATCTACCATGTCTGTCTCTGCATGCAATATGTGTGTCTCTGCTCATATTATTTCACTGTGTCTACTGGCAAAAAACAGACCACATATATATAAGCAAGACATAACATTCCTTTTTCATTTCAAAGGCACGCCCTGGATCTTGATTGCACAGCTTAGAGTCTATTTCTGAAGAGGCCTAACAGACGTACTGCCTAAGATTCCCTACTAGTACATATGCTAAAGCCTAACTGACTTTAAAAATACATATATTTCCATAGTTTTTTAAACACATCAACTAAGCAAATTATTCACCCAGATCCATTTAAAATCAAGCTTGACTCACAGTGTGATCTTAGGCTCATGACCAGCATGTTACACGTAATCTACCATGTCTGTCTCTGCATGCAATATGTGTGTCTCTGCTCAGACTATTTCACTGTGTCTACTGGCAAAAAACAGACCACATATATATAAGCAAGACATAACATTCCTTTTTCATTTCAAAGGCACACCATGAATCTTGATTGCACAGCTTAGAGCCTATTTCTGAAGTAAGAGGCCTAACAGACATGCTGCCTAAGATTTCCTACTAGTACATATGCTAAAGCCTAACTAACTTTAAAAATACATGTATTTCCATATTTTTAAACACATCAACTAAGCAAAATATTCACCCAGATCCATTTAAAATCAAGCTTGACTCACAGTGTGATCTTAGGCATATGACCAGGATGTTACATGTAATCTACCATGTCTGTCTCTGCATGCAATATGTGTGTCTCTGCTCATATTATTTCACTGTGTCTACTGGCAAAAAACAGACCACATATATATATAAGCAAGACATAACATTCCTTTTTCATTTCAAAGGCACACCCTGGATCTTGATTGCACAGCTTAGAGCCTATTTCTGAAGTAAGAGGCCTAACAGACAGGCTGCCTAAGATTCCCTACTAGTACATATGCTAAAGCCTAACTGACATTAAAAATACATGTATTTCCATATTTTTAAACACATCAACTAAGCAAATTATTCACCCAGATCCATTTAAAATCAAGCTTGACTCACAGTGTGATCTTAGGCTCATGACCAGGATGTTACATGTAATCTACCATGTCTGTCTCTGCATGCAATATGTGTGTCTCTGCTCAAACTATTTCACTGTGTCTACTGGCAAAAAACAGACCACATATATATAAGCAAGACATAACATTCCTTTTTCATTTCAAAGGCACACCCTGGATCTTGATTGCACAGCTTAGAGCCTATTTCTGAAGTGAGATGCCTAACAGACATGCTGCCTAATATTCCCTACTAGTACATATGCTAAAGCCTAACTGACTTCAAAAATACATGTATTTCCATATTTTAAACACATCAACTAAGCAAAATATTCACCCAGATCCATTTAAAATCAAGCTTGACTCACAGTGTGATCTTAGGCACATGACCAGGATGTTACATGTAATCTACCATGTCTGTCTCTGCATGCAATATGTGTGTCTCTGCTCATATTATTTCACTGTGTCTACTGGCAAAAAACAGACCACATATATATAAGCAAGACATAACATTCCTTTTTCATTTCAAAGGCACACCCTGGATCTTGATTGCACAACTTAGAGCCTATTTCTGAAGTAAGAGGACTAACAGACATGCTGCCTAAGATTCCCTACTAGTGCATATGATAAAGACTAACTGACTTTAAAAATACATGTATTTTCATATTTTTAAACACATCAACTAAGCAAAATATTCACCCAGATCCATTTAAAATCAAGCTTGACTCACAGTGTGATCTTAGGCATATGATCAGGATGTTACATGTAATCTACCATGTCTGTCTCTGCATGCCATATGTGTGTCTCTGCTCATATTATTTCACTGTGTCTACTGGCACAAAACAGACCACATATATATATAAGCAAGACATAACATTCCTTTTTCATTTCAAAGGCACACCCTGGATCTTGATTGCACAGCTTAGAGCCTATTTCTGAAGTAAGAGGCCTAACAGACGTGCTGCCTAAGATTCCCTACTAGTACATATGCTAAAGCCTAACTGACTTTAAAAATACATATATTTCCATATTTTTTAAACACACCAACTAATCAAAGTATTCACCCAGATCCATTTAAAATCAAGCTTGACTCACAGTGTGATCTTAGGCTCATGACCAGCATGTTACATGCAATCTACCATGTCTGTCTTTGCATGCAATATGTGTGTCTCTGCTCAGACTATTTCACTGTGTCTACTGGCAAAAAAAAGACCACATATATATAGGCAAGACATAACATTCCTTTTTCATTTCAAAGGCACACCCTGGATCTTGATTGCACAACTTAGAGCCTATTTCTGAAGTAAGAGGCCTAACAGACATGCTGCCTAAGATTCCCTACTAGTACAAATGCTAAAGCCTAACTGACTTTAAAAATACATATATATCCATATTTTTAAACACATCAACTAAGCAAATTATTCACCCAGATCCATTTAAAATCAAGCTTGACTCACGGTGTGATCTTAGGCGCATGACCAGCATGTTACATGTAATCTACCATGTCTGTCTCTGCCTGCAATATGTGTGTCTCTGCTCATATTATTTCACTGTGTCTACTGGCAAAAAACAGACCAGATATATATAAGCAAGACATAACATTCCTTTTTCATTTCAAAGGCACACCCTGGATCTTGATTGCACAACTTAGAGCCTATTTCTGAAGTAAGAGGCCTAACAGACATGCTGCGTAAGATTCCCTACTAGTACATATGCTAAAGCCTAAATGACCTTAAAAATACATGTATTTCCATATTTTTAAACACATCAACTAAGCAAAATATTCACCCAGATCCATTTAAAATCAAGCTTGACTCACAGTGTGATCTTAGGCACATGACCAGGATGTTACATGTAATCTACCATGTCTGTCTCTGCATGCAATATGTGTGTCTCTGCTCATATTATTTCACTGTGTCTACTGGCAAAAAACAGACCACATATATATAAGCAAGACATAACATTCCTTTTTCATTTCAAAGGCACACCCTGGATCTTGATTGCACAACTTAGAGCCTATTTCTGAAGTAAGAGGACTAACAGACATGCTGCCTAAGATTCCCTACTAGTGCATATGATAAAGACTAACTGACTTTAAAAATACATGTATTTCCATATTTTTAAACACATCAACTAAGCAAAATATTCACCCAGATCCATTTAAAATCAAGCTTGACTCACAGTGTGATCTTAGGCATATGATCAGGATGTTACATGCAATCTACCATGTCTGTCTCTGCATGCCATATGTGTGTCTCTGCTCATATTATTTCACTGTGTCTACTGGCACAAAACAGACCACATATATATATAAGCAAGACATAACATTCCTTTTTCATTTCAAAGGCACACCCTGGATCTTGATTGCACAGCTTAGAGCCTATTTCTGAAGTAAGAGGCCTAACAGACGTGCTGCCTAAGATTCCCTACTAGTACATATGCTAAAGCCTAACTGACTTTAAAAATACATATATTTCCATATTTTTTAAACACACCAACTAATCAAAGTATTCACCCAGATCCATTTAAAATCAAGCTTGACTCACAGTGTGATCTTAGGCTCATGACCAGCATGTTACATGCAATCTACCATGTCTGTCTTT
Organism: Lissotriton helveticus; assembly: GCF_964261635.1. Classification (NCBI taxonomy): domain Eukaryota; kingdom Metazoa; phylum Chordata; class Amphibia; order Caudata; family Salamandridae; genus Lissotriton; species Lissotriton helveticus. The sequence continues at coordinate 32,638 of NW_027611973.1, forward strand.
GCATGCAATATGTGTGTCTCTGCTCAGACTATTTCACTGTGTCTACTGGCAAAAAAAAGACCACATATATATAGGCAAGACATAACATTCCTTTTTCATTTCAAAGGCACACCCTGGATCTTGATTGCACAACTTAGAGCCTATTTCTGAAGTAAGAGGCCTAACAGACATGCTGCCTAAGATTCCCTACTAGTACAAATGCTAAAGCCTAACTGACTTTAAAAATACATATATATCCATCTTTTTAAACACATCAACTAAGCAAATTATTCACCCAGATCCATTTAAAATCAAGCTTGACTCACGGTGTGATCTTAGGCGCATGACCAGCATGTTACATGTAATCTACCATGTCTGTCTCTGCCTGCAATATGTGTGTCTCTGCTCATATTATTTCACTGTGTCTACTGGCAAAAAACAGACCAGATATATATAAGCAAGACATAACATTCCTTTTTCATTTCAAAGGCACACCCTGGATCTTGATTGCACAACTTAGAGCCTATTTCTGAAGTAAGAGGCCTAACAGACATGCTGCGTAAGATTCCCTACTAGTACATATGCTAAAGCCTAAATGACCTTAAAAATACATGTATTTCCATATTTTTAAACACATCAACTAAGCAAAATATTCACCCAGATCCATTTAAAATCAAGCTTGACTCACAGTGTGATCTTAGGCATATGATCAGGATGTTATATGTAATCTACCATGTCTGTCTCTGCATACAATATGTGTGTCTCTGCTCATATTATTTCACTGTGTCTACTGGCAAAAAACAGACCACATATATATAAGCAAGACATAACATTCCTTTTTCATTTCAAAGGCACACCCTGGATCTTGATTGCACAGCTTAGAGCCTAGTTCTGAAGTAAAAGGCCTAACAGACATGCTGCCTAAGATTCCCTACTAGTACATATGCTAAAGCCTAACTGACATTAAAAATACATGTATTTCCATATTTTAAACACATCAACAAAGCAAAATATTCACCCAGATCCATTTAAAATCAAGCTTGACTCACAGTGTGCTCTTAGGCACATGACCAGATTGTTACATATAATCTACCATGTCTGTCTCTGCATGCAATATGTGTGTCTCTGCTCATATTATTTCACTGTGTCTACTGGCAAAAAACAGACCACATATATATAAGCAAGACATAACATTCCTTTTTCATTTCAAAGGCACACCCTGGATCTTGATTGCACAACTTAGAGCCTATTTCTGAAGTAATAGGCCTAACAGACATGCTGGCTAAGATTCCCTACTAGTAGATATGCTAAAGCCTAACTGACATTAAAAATACATGTATTTCCATATTTTTAAACACATCAACTAAGCAAATTATTCACCCAGATCCATTTAAAATCAAGCTTGACTCACAGTGTGATCTTAGGCACATGACCAGGATGTTACATGTAATCTACCATGTCTGTTTCTGCATGCAATATGTGTGTCTCTGCTCATATTATTTCACTGTGTCTCCTGGCAAAAAACAGACCACATATATATAAGCAAGACATAACATTCCTTTTTCATTTCAAAGGCACTCCCTGGATATTGATTGCACAGCTTAGAGCCTATTTCTAAAGTAAGAGGCCTAACAGACGTGCTGCCTAAGATTCCCTACTAGTACATATGCTAAAGCCTAACTGACTTTAAAAATACAAATATTTCCATATTTTTAAACACATCAACTAAGCAAATTATTCACCCAGATCCATTTAAAATCAAGCTTGACTCACAGTGTGATCTTAGGCGCATGACCAGCATGTTACATGTAATCTACCATGTCTGTCTCTGCATGCAATATGTGTGTCTCTGCTCAGACTACTTCACTGTGTCTACTGGCAAACAATCAGACCACATATATATAAGCAAGACATAACATTCCTTTTTCATTTCAAAGGCAGACCCTGGATCTTGATTGCACAGCTTAGAGCCTATTTCTGAAGTAAGAGGCCTAACTGACATGCTGCCTAAGATTCCCTACTAGTACATATGCTAAAGCCTAACTGACATTAAAAATACATGTATTTCCATATTTTAAACACATTAACTAAGCAAAATATTCAACCAGATCCATTTAAAATCAAGCTTGACTCACAGTGTGATCTTAGGCACATGACCAGGATGTTACATGTAATCTACCATGTCTGTCTCTGCATCCAATATGTGTGTCTCTGCTCATATTATTTCACTGTGTCTACTGGCAAAAAACAGACCACATATATATAAGCAAGACATAACATTCCTTTTTCATTTCAAAGGCACACCCTGGATCTTGATTGCACAGCTTAGAGCCTATTTCTGTTGTAAGAGGCCTAACAGACATGCTGCGTAAGATTCCCTACTAGTACATATGCTAAAGCCTAACTGACTTTAAAAATACATGTATTTTCATATTTTTAAACACATCAACTAAGCAAATTATTCACTCAGATCCATTTAAAATCAAGCTTGACTCACAGTGTGATCTTAGGCACATGACCAGGATGTTACATGTAATCTACCATGTCTGTCTCTGCATGCAATATGTGTGTCTCTGCTCATACTATTTCACTATGTCTACTGGCAAAAAACAGGCCACATATATATAAGCAAGAAATAACATTCCTTTTTCATTTCAAAGGCACGCCCTGGATCTTGATTGCACAGCTTAGAGCCTATTTCTGAAGTAAGAGGCCTAACAGACGTGCTGCCTAAGATTCCCTACTAGTACATATGCTAAAGCCTAACTGACTTTAAAAATACATGTATTTCCATATTTTTAAACACATCAACTAAGCAAATTATTCACCCAGATCCATTTAAAATCAAGCTTGACTCACAGTGTGATCTTAGGCTCATGACCAGAATGTTACATGTAATCTACCATGTCTGTCTCTGCATGCAATATGTGTGTCTCTGCTCAAACTATTTCACTGTGTCTACTGACAAAAAACAGACCACATATATATAAGCAAGACGTAACATTCCTTTTTCATTTCAAAGGCACGCCCTGGATCTTGATTGCACAGCTTAGAGCCTATTTCTGAAGTGAGAGGCCTAACAGACATGCTGCGTAAGATTCCCTACTAGTACATATGCTAAAGCCTAACTGACTTTAAAAATACATGTATTTCCATATTTTAAACACATCAACTAATCAAAATATTCACCCAGATCCATTTAAAATCAAGCTTGACTCACAGTGTGATCTTAGGCACATGACCAGGATGTTACATGTAATCTACCATGTCTGTCTCTGCATGCAATATGTGTGTCTCTGCTCATATTATTTCACTGTGTCTACTGGCAAAAAACAGACCACATATATATAAGCAAGACATAACATTCCTTTTTCATTTCAAAGGCACACCCTGGATCTTGATTGCACAACTTAGAGCCTATTTCTGAAGTAAGAGGACTAACAGACATGCTTCCTAAGATTCCCTACTAGTACATATGATAAAGACTAACTGACTTTAAAAATACATGTATTTCCATATTTTTAAACACATCAACTGAGCAAAATATTCAACCAGATCCATTTAAAATCAAGCTTGACTCACAGTGTGATCTTAGGCACATGACCAGGATGTTACATGTAATCTACCATGTCTGTCTCTGCATCCAATATGTGTGTCTCTGCTCATATTATTTCACTGTGTCTACTGGCAAAAAACAGACCACATATATATAAGCAAGACATAACATTCCTTTTTCATTTCAAAGGCACACCCTGGATCTTGATTGCACAGCTTAGAGCCTATTTCTGTAGTAAGAGGCCTAACAGACATGCTGCGTAAGATTCCCTACTAGTACATATGCTAAAGCCTAACTGACTTTAAAAATACATGTATTTTCATATTTTTAAACACATCAACTAAGCAAATTATTCACTCAGATCCATTTAAAATCAAGCTTGACTCACAGTGTGATCTTAGGCACATGACCAGGATGTTACATGTAATCTACCATGTCTGTCTCTGCATTCAATATGTGTGTCTCTGCTCATACTATTTCACTATGTCTACTGGCAAAAAACAGGCCACATATATATAAGCAAGAAATAACATTCCTTTTTCATTTCAAAGGCACGCCCTGGATCTTGATTGCACAGCTTAGAGCCTATTTCTGAGGTAAGAGGCCTAACAGACGTGCTGCCTAAGATTCCCTACTAGTACATATGCTAAAGCCTAACTGACTTTAAAAATACATGTATTTCCATATTTTTAAACACATCAACTAAGCAAATTATTCACCCAGATCCATTTAAAATCAAGCTTGACTCACAGTGTGATCTTAGGCTCATGACCAGGATGTTAAATGTAATCTACCATGTCTGTCTCTGCATGCAATATGTGTGTCTCTGCTCAAACTATTTCACTGTGTCTACTGACAAAAAACAGACCACATATATATAAGCAAGACGTAACATTCCTTTTTCATTTCAAAGGCACACCCTGGATCTTGATTGCACAGCTTAGAGCCTATTTCTGAAGTGAGAGGCCTAACAGACATGCTGCCTAAGATTCCCTACTAGTGCATATGCTAAAGCCTAACTGACTTTAAAAATACATGTATTTCCATATTTTAAACACATCAACTAAGCAAAATATTCACCCAGATCCATTTAAAATCAAGCTTGACTCACAGTGTGATCTTAGGCACATGACCAGGATGTTACATGTAATCTACCATGTCTGTCTCTGCATGCAATATGTGTGTCTATGCTCATATTATTTCACTGTGTCTACTGGCAAAAAACAGACCACATATATATAAGCAAGACATAACATTCCTTTTTCATTTCAAAGGCACACCCTGGATCTTGATTGCACAACTTAGAGCCTATTTCTGAAGTAAGAGGACTAACAGACATGCTGCCTAAGATTCCCTACTAGTACATATGATAAAGACTAACTGACTTTAAAAATACATGTATTTCCATAGTTTTTAAACACATCAACTAAGCAAAATATTCACCCAGATCCATTTAAAATCAAGCTTGACTCACAGTGTGATCTTAGGCATATGATCAGGATGTTACATGTAATCTACCATGTCTGTCTCTGCATGCAATATGTGTGTCTCTGCTCATATTATTTCACTGTGTCTACTGGCACAAAACAGACCACATATATATATAAGCAAGACATAACATTCCTTTTTCATTTCAAAGGCACACCCTGGATCTTGATTGCACAGCTTAGAGCCTATTTCTGAAGTAAGAGGCCTAACAGACGTGCTGCCTAAGATTCCCTACTAGTACATATGCTAAAGCCTAACTGACTTTAAAAATACATATATTTCCATATTTTTTAAACACACCAACTAAGCAAATTATTCACCCAGATCCATTTAAAATCAATCTTGACTCACAGTGTGGTCTTAGGCTCATGACCAGCATGTTACATGTAATCTACCATGTCTGTCTCTGCATGCAATATGTGTGTCTCTGCTCAGACTATTTCACTGTGTCTACTGGCAAAAAACAGACCACATATATATAAGCAAGACATAACATTCCTTTTTCATTTCAAAGGCACACCCTGGATCTTGATTGCACAGCTTAGAGCCTATTTCTGAAGTAAAAGGCCTAACAGACATGCTGCCTAAGATTCCCTGCTAGTACATATGCTAAAGCCTAACTGACATTAAAAATACATGTATTTCCATATTTTAAACACATCAACTAAGCAAAATATTCACCCAGGTCCATTTAAAATCAAGCTTGACTCACAGTGTGATCTTAGGCACATTACCAGGATGTTACATGTAATCTACCATGTCTGTCTCTGCATGCAATATGTGTGTCTCTGCTCATATTATTTCACTGTGTCTACTGGCAAAAAACAGACAACATATATATAAGCAAGACATAACATTCCTTTTTCATTTCAAAGGCACTCCCTGGATCTTGATTGCACAGCTTAGAGCCTATTTCTGAAGTAAGAGGCCTAACAGACATGCTGCGTAAGATTCCCTACTAGTAGATATGCTAAAGCCTAACTGACTTTAAAAATACATGTATTTTCATATTTTTAAACACATCAACTGAGCAAATTATTCACCCAGATCCATTTAAAATCAAGCTTGACTCACAGTGTGATCATAGGCACATGACCAGGATGTTACATGTAATCTACCATGTCTGTCTCTGCATGCAATATGTGTGTCTCTGCTCATACTATTTCACTATGTCTACTGACAAAAAACAGACCACATATATATAAGCAAGACATAACATTCCTTTTTCATTTCAAAGGCACACCCTGGATCTTGATTGCACAGCTTAGAGCCTATTTCTGAAGTAAGAGGCCTAACAGACATGCTGCCTAAGATTCCCTACTAGTACATATGCTAAAGCCTAACTGACTTTAAAAATACATGTATTTCCATATTTTTAAACACATCAACTAAGCAAAATATTCACCCAGATCCATTTAAAATCAAGCTTGACTCACAGTGTGATCTTAGGCACATTACCAGGATGTTACATGTAATCTACCATGTCTGTCTCTGCATGCAATATGTGTGTCTCTGCTCATATTATTTCACTGTGTCTACTGGCAAAAAACAGACAACATATATATAAGCAAGACATAACATTCCTTTTTCATTTCAAAGGCACTCCCTGGATCTTGATTGCACAGCTTAGAGCCTATTTCTGAAGTAAAAGGCCTAACAGACATGCTGCCTAAGATTCCCTACTAGTACATATGCTAAAGCCTAACTGACATTAAAAATACATGTATTTCCATATTTTAAACACATCAACTAAGCAAAATATTCACCCAGATCCATTTAAAATCAAGCTTGACTCACAGTGTGATCTTAGGCACATTACCAGGATGTTACATGTAATCTACCATGTCTGTCTCTGCATGCAATATGTGTGTCTCTGCTCATATTATTTCACTGTGTCTACTGGCAAAAAACAGACACCATATATATAAGCAAGACATAACATTCCTTTTTCATTTCAAAGGCACACCCTGGATCTTAATTGCACAACTTAGAGCCTATTTCTGAAGTAATAGGCCTAACAGAATGCTGGCTAAGATTCCCTACTAGTAGATATGCTAAAGCCTAACTGACTTTAAAAATACTTGTATTTCCATATTGTTAAACACATCAACTAAGCAAATTATTCACCCAGATCCATTTAAAATCAAGCTTGACTCACAGTGTGATCTTAGGCACATGACCAGCATGTTACATGTAATCTACCATGTCTGTCTCTGCATGCAATATGTGTGTCTCTGCTCAGACTATTTCACTGTGTCTACTGGCAAAAAACAGACCACATATATATAAGCAAGACATAACATTCCTTTTTCATTTCAAAGGCACACCATGGATCTTGATTGCACAGCTTAGAGCCTATTTCTGAAGTAAAAGGCCTAACAGACATGCTGCCTAAGATTCCCTACTAGTACATATGCTAAAGCCTAACTGACATTAAAAATACATGTATTTCCATATTTTAAACACATCAACTAAGCAAAATATTCACCCAGATCCATTTAAAATCAAGCTTGACTCACAGTGTGATCTTAGGCACATTACCAGGATGTTACATGTAATCTACCATGTCTGTCTCTGCATGCAATATGTGTGTCTCTGCTCATAATATTTCACTGTGTCTACTGGCAAATAACAGACAACATATATATAAGCAAGACATAACATTCCTTTTTCATTTCAAAGGCACTCCCTGGATCTTGATTGCCCAGCTTAGAGCCTATTTCTGAAGTAAGAGGCCTAACAGACGTGCTGCCTAAGATTCCCTACTAGTACATATGCTAAAGCCTAACTGACTTTAAAAATGCATGTATTTTCATATTTTTAAACACATCAACTGAGCAAATTATTCACCCAGATCCATTTAAAATCAAGCTTGACTCACAGTGTGATCTTAGGCACATGACCAGGATGTTACATGTAATCTACCATGTCTGTCTCTGCATGCAATATGTGTGTCTCTGCTCATACTATTTCACTATGTCTACTGACAAAAAACAGACCACATATATATAAGCAAGACATAACATTCCTTTTTCATTTCAAAGGCACACCCTGGTTCTTGATTGCACAGCTTAGAGCCTATTTCTGAAGTGAGAGGCCTAACAGACATGCTGCCTAAGATTCCCTACTAGTGCATATGCTAAAGCCTAACTGACTTTAAAAATACATGTTATTCCATATTTTAAACACATCAACTAAGCAAAATATTCACCCAGATCCATTTAAAATCAAGCTTGACTCACAGTGTGATCTTAGGCACATGACCAGGATGTTACATGTAATCTACCATGTCTGTCTCTGCATGCAATATGTGTGTCTCTGCTCATATTATTTCACTGTGTCTACTGGCAAAAAACAGACCACATATATATAAGCAAGACATAACATTCCTTTTTCATTTCAAAGGCACGCCCTGGATCTTGATTGCACAGCTTAGAGCCTATTTCTGAAGTAAGAGGCCTAACAGACGTGCTGCCTAAGATTCCCTACTAGTACATATGCTAAAGCCTAACTGACTTTAAAAATACATATATTTCCATATTTTTTAAACACATCAACTAAGCAAATTATTCACCCAGATCCATTTAAAATCAAGCTTGACTCACAGTGTGATCTTAGGCTCATGACCAGCATGTTACACGTAATCTACCATGTCTGTCTCTGCATGCAATATGTGTGTCTCTGCTCAGACTATTTCACTGTGTCTACTGGCAAAAAACAGACCACATATATATAAGCAAGACATAACATTCCTTTTTCATTTCAAAGGCACACCATGAATCTTGATTGCACAGCTTAGAGCCTATTTCTGAAGTAAGAGGCCTAACATACATGCTGCCTAAGATTCCCTACTAGTACATATGCTAAAGCCTAACTGACTTTAAAAATACATGTATATCCATATTTTTAAACACATCAACTAAGCAAAATATTCACCCAGATCCATTTAAAATCAAGCTTGATTCACAGTGTGATCTTAGGCACATGACCAGGATGTTACATGTAATCTACCATGTCTGTCTCTGCATGCAATATGTGTGTCTCTGCTCATATTATTTCACTGTGTCTACTGGCAAAAAACAGACCACATATATATAAGCAAGACATAACATTCCTTTTTCATTTCAAAGGCACACCCTGGATCTTGATTGCACAGCTTAGAGCCTATTTCTGAAGTAAGAGGCCTAACAGACATGCTGCGTAAGATTCCCTACTAGTACATATGCTAAAGCCTAACTGACTTTAAAAATACATGTATTTCCATATTTTTAAACACATCAACTAAGCAAATTATTCACCCAGATCCATTTAAAATCAAGCTTGACTCACAGTGTGATCTTAGGCTCATGACCAGGATGTTACATGTAATCTACCATGTCTGTCTCTGCATGCAATATGTGTGTCTCTGCTCAAACTATTTCACTGTGTCTACTGGCAAAAAACAGACCACATATATATAAGCAAGACATAACATTCCTTTTTCAATTCAAAGGCACACCCTGGATCTTGATTGCACAGCTTAGAGCCTATTTCTGAAGTGAGATGCCTAACAGACATGCTGCCTAAGATTCCCTACTAGTACATATGCTAAAGCCTAACTGACTTAAAAAATACATGTATTTCCATATTTTAAACACATCAACTAAGCAAAATATTCACCCAGATCCATTTAAAATCAAGCTTGACTCACAGTGTGATCTTAGGCACATGACCAGGATGTTACATGTAATCTACCATGTCTGTCTCTGCATGCAATATGTGTGTCTCTGCTCATATTATTTCACTGTGTCTACTGGCAAAAAACAGACCACATATATATAAGCAAGACATAACATTTCTTTTTCATTTCAAAGGCACACCCTGGATCTTGATTGCACAACTTAGAGCCTATTTCTGAAGTAAGAGGACTAACAGACATGCTGCCTAAGATTCCCTACTAGTACATATGATAAAGACTAACTGACTTTAAAAATACATGTATTTCCATATTTTTAAACACATCAACTAAGCAAAATATTCACCCAGATCCATTTAAAATCAAGCTTGACTCACAGTGTGATCTTAGGCATATGATCAGGATGTTACATGTAATCTACCATGTCTGTCTCTGCATGCCATATGTGTGTCTCTGCTCATAATATTTCCCTGTGTCTACTGGCACAAAACAGACCACATATATATATAAGCAAGACATAACATTCCTTTTTCATTTCAAAGGCACAGCCTGGATCTTGATTCCACAACTTAGAGCCTATTTATGAAGTAAGAGGACTAACAGACATGCTGCCTAAGATTCCCTACTAGTACATATGCTAAAGCCTAACTGACTTTAAAAATACATTTATTTCCATATTTTTAAACACATCAACTAAGCAAAATATTCACCCAGTGCCATTTAAGATCAAGCTTGACTCACAGTGTCATCTTAGGCATATGACCAGGATGTTACATGTAATCTACCATGTCTGTCTCTGCATGCAATATGTGTGTCTCTGCTCATATTATTTCACTGTGTCTACTGGCAAAAAACAGACCACATATATATAAGCAAGACATAACATTCCTTTTTCATTTCAAAGGCACGCCCTGGATCTTGATTGCACAGCTTAGAGCCTATTTCTGAAGAGGCCTAACAGACGTACTGCCTAAGATTCCCTACTAGTACATATGCTAAAGCCTAACTGACTTTAAAAATACATATATTTCCATAGTTTTTTAAACACATCAACTAAGCAAATTATTCACCCAGATCCATTTAAAATCAAGCTTGACTCACAGTGTGATCTTAGGCTCATGACCAGCATGTTACACGTAATCTACCATGTCTGTCTCTGCATGCAATATGTGTGTCTCTGCTCAGACTATTTCACTGTGTCTACTGGCAAAAAACAGACCACATATATATAAGCAAGACATAACATTCCTTTTTCATTTCAAAGGCACACCATGAATCTTGATTGCACAGCTTAGAGCCTATTTCTGAAGTAAGAGGCCTAACAGACATGCTGCCTAAGATTTCCTACTAGTACATATGCTAAAGCCTAACTAACTTTAAAAATACATGTATTTCCATATTTTTAAACACATCAACTAAGCAAAATATTCACCCAGATCCATTTAAAATCAAGCTTGATTCACAATGTGATCTTAGGCACATGACCAGGATGTTACATGTAATCTACCATGTCTGTCTCTGCATGCAATATGTGTGTCTCTGCTCATATTATTTCACTGTGTCTACTGGCAAAAAACAGACCACATATATATATAAGCAAGACATAACATTCCTTTTTCATTTCAAAGGCACACCCTGGATCTTGATTGCACAGCTTAGAGCCTATTTCTGAAGTAAGAGGCCTAACAGACATGCTGCCTAAGATTCCCTACTAGTACATATGCTAAAGCCTAACTGACATTAAAAATACATGTATTTCCATATTTTTAAACACATCAACTAAGCAAATTATTCACCCAGATCCATTTAAAATCAAGCTTGACTCACAGTGTGATCTTAGGCTCATGACCAGGATGTTACATGTAATCTACCATGTCTGTCTCTGCATGCAATATGTGTGTCTCTGCTCAAACTATTTCACTGTGTCTACTGGCAAAAAACAGACCACATATATATAAGCAAGACATAACATTCCTTTTTCATTTCAAAGGCACACCCTGGATCTTGATTGCACAGCTTAGAGCCTATTTCTGAAGTGAGATGCCTAACAGACATGCTGCCTAATATTCCCTACTAGTACATATGCTAAAGCCTAACTGACTTCAAAAATACATGTATTTCCATATTTTAAACACATCAACTAAGCAAAATATTCACCCAGATCCATTTAAAATCAAGCTTGACTCACAGTGTGATCTTAGGCACATGACCAGGATGTTACATGTAATCTACCATGTCTGTCTCTGCATGCAATATGTGTGTCTCTGCTCAAACTATTTCACTGTGTCTACTGGCAAAAAACAGACCACATATATATAAGCAAGACATAACATTCCTTTTTCAATTCAAAGGCACACCCTGGATCTTGATTGCACAGCTTAGAGCCTATTTCTGAAGTGAGATGCCTAACAGACATGCTGCCTAAGATTCCCTACTAGTACATATGCTAAAGCCTAACTGACTTAAAAAATACATGTATTTCCATATTTTAAACACATCAACTAAGCAAAATATTCACCCAGATCCATTTAAAATCAAGCTTGACTCACAGTGTGATCTTAGGCACATGACCAGGATGTTACATGTAATCTACCATGTCTGTCTCTGCATGCAATATGTGTGTCTCTGCTCATATTATTTCACTGTGTCTACTGGCAAAAAACAGACCACATATATATAAGCAAGACATAACATTTCTTTTTCATTTCAAAGGCACACCCTGGATCTTGATTGCACAACTTAGAGCCTATTTCTGAAGTAAGAGGACTAACAGACATGCTGCCTAAGATTCCCTACTAGTACATATGATAAAGACTAACTGACTTTAAAAATACATGTATTTCCATATTTTTAAACACATCAACTAAGCAAAATATTCACCCAGATCCATTTAAAATCAAGCTTGACTCACAGTGTGATCTTAGGCATATGATCAGGATGTTACATGTAATCTACCATGTCTGTCTCTGCATGCCATATGTGTGTCTCTGCTCATAATATTTCCCTGTGTCTACTGGCACAAAACAGACCACATATATATATAAGCAAGACATAACATTCCTTTTTCATTTCAAAGGCACAGCCTGGATCTTGATTCCACAACTTAGAGCCTATTTATGAAGTAAGAGGACTAACAGACATGCTGCCTAAGATTCCCTACTAGTACATATGCTAAAGCCTAACTGACTTTAAAAATACATTTATTTCCATATTTTTAAACACATCAACTAAGCAAAATATTCACCCAGTGCCATTTAAGATCAAGCTTGACTCACAGTGTCATCTTAGGCATATGACCAGGATGTTACATGTAATCTACCATGTCTGTCTCTGCATGCAATATGTGTGTCTCTGCTCATATTATTTCACTGTGTCTACTGGCAAAAAACAGACCACATATATATAAGCAAGACATAACATTCCTTTTTCATTTCAAAGGCACGCCCTGGATCTTGATTGCACAGCTTAGAGCCTATTTCTGAAGAGGCCTAACAGACGTACTGCCTAAGATTCCCTACTAGTACATATGCTAAAGCCTAACTGACTTTAAAAATACATATATTTCCATAGTTTTTTAAACACATCAACTAAGCAAATTATTCACCCAGATCCATTTAAAATCAAGCTTGACTCACAGTGTGATCTTAGGCTCATGACCAGCATGTTACACGTAATCTACCATGTCTGTCTCTGCATGCAATATGTGTGTCTCTGCTCAGACTATTTCACTGTGTCTACTGGCAAAAAACAGACCACATATATATAAGCAAGACATAACATTCCTTTTTCATTTCAAAGGCACACCATGAATCTTGATTGCACAGCTTAGAGCCTATTTCTGAAGTAAGAGGCCTAACAGACATGCTGCCTAAGATTTCCTACTAGTACATATGCTAAAGCCTAACTAACTTTAAAAATACATGTATTTCCATATTTTTAAACACATCAACTAAGCAAAATATTCACCCAGATCCATTTAAAATCAAGCTTGATTCACAATGTGATCTTAGGCACATGACCAGGATGTTACATGTAATCTACCATGTCTGTCTCTGCATGCAATATGTGTGTCTCTGCTCATATTATTTCACTGTGTCTACTGGCAAAAAACAGACCACATATATATATAAGCAAGACATAACATTCCTTTTTCATTTCAAAGGCACACCCTGGATCTTGATTGCACAGCTTAGAGCCTATTTCTGAAGTAAGAGGCCTAACAGACATGCTGCCTAAGATTCCCTACTAGTACATATGCTAAAGCCTAACTGACATTAAAAATACATGTATTTCCATATTTTTAAACACATCAACTAAGCAAATTATTCACCCAGATCCATTTAAAATCAAGCTTGACTCACAGTGTGATCTTAGGCTCATGACCAGGATGTTACATGTAATCTACCATGTCTGTCTCTGCATGCAATATGTGTGTCTCTGCTCAAACTATTTCACTGTGTCTACTGGCAAAAAACAGACCACATATATATAAGCAAGACATAACATTCCTTTTTCATTTCAAAGGCACACCCTGGATCTTGATTGCACAGCTTAGAGCCTATTTCTGAAGTGAGATGCCTAACAGACATGCTGCCTAATATTCCCTACTAGTACATATGCTAAAGCCTAACTGACTTCAAAAATACATGTATTTCCATATTTTAAACACATCAACTAAGCAAAATATTCACCCAGATCCATTTAAAATCAAGCTTGACTCACAGTGTGATCTTAGGCACATGACCAGGATGTTACATGTAATCTACCATGTCTGTCTCTGCATGCAATATGTGTGTCTCTGCTCAAACTATTTCACTGTGTCTACTGGCAAAAAACAGACCACATATATATAAGCAAGACATAACATTCCTTTTTCAATTCAAAGGCACACCCTGGATCTTGATTGCACAGCTTAGAGCCTATTTCTGAAGTGAGATGCCTAACAGACATGCTGCCTAAGATTCCCTACTAGTACATATGCTAAAGCCTAACTGACTTAAAAAATACATGTATTTCCATATTTTAAACACATCAACTAAGCAAAATATTCACCCAGATCCATTTAAAATCAAGCTTGACTCACAGTGTGATCTTAGGCACATGACCAGGATGTTACATGTAATCTACCATGTCTGTCTCTGCATGCAATATGTGTGTCTCTGCTCATATTATTTCACTGTGTCTACTGGCAAAAAACAGACCACATATATATAAGCAAGACATAACATTTCTTTTTCATTTCAAAGGCACACCCTGGATCTTGATTGCACAACTTAGAGCCTATTTCTGAAGTAAGAGGACTAACAGACATGCTGCCTAAGATTCCCTACTAGTACATATGATAAAGACTAACTGACTTTAAAAATACATGTATTTCCATATTTTTAAACACATCAACTAAGCAAAATATTCACCCAGATCCATTTAAAATCAAGCTTGACTCACAGTGTGATCTTAGGCATATGATCAGGATGTTACATGTAATCTACCATGTCTGTCTCTGCATGCCATATGTGTGTCTCTGCTCATAATATTTCCCTGTGTCTACTGGCACAAAACAGACCACATATATATATAAGCAAGACATAACATTCCTTTTTCATTTCAAAGGCACAGCCTGGATCTTGATTCCACAACTTAGAGCCTATTTATGAAGTAAGAGGACTAACAGACATGCTGCCTAAGATTCCCTACTAGTACATATGCTAAAGCCTAACTGACTTTAAAAATACATTTATTTCCATATTTTTAAACACATCAACTAAGCAAAATATTCACCCAGTGCCATTTAAGATCAAGCTTGACTCACAGTGTCATCTTAGGCATATGACCAGGATGTTACATGTAATCTACCATGTCTGTCTCTGCATGCAATATGTGTGTCTCTGCTCATATTATTTCACTGTGTCTACTGGCAAAAAACAGACCACATATATATAAGCAAGACATAACATTCCTTTTTCATTTCAAAGGCACGCCCTGGATCTTGATTGCACAGCTTAGAGCCTATTTCTGAAGAGGCCTAACAGACGTACTGCCTAAGATTCCCTACTAGTACATATGCTAAAGCCTAACTGACTTTAAAAATACATATATTTCCATAGTTTTTTAAACACATCAACTAAGCAAATTATTCACCCAGATCCATTTAAAATCAAGCTTGACTCACAGTGTGATCTTAGGCTCATGACCAGCATGTTACACGTAATCTACCATGTCTGTCTCTGCATGCAATATGTGTGTCTCTGCTCAGACTATTTCACTGTGTCTACTGGCAAAAAACAGACCACATATATATAAGCAAGACATAACATTCCTTTTTCATTTCAAAGGCACACCATGAATCTTGATTGCACAGCTTAGAGCCTATTTCTGAAGTAAGAGGCCTAACAGACATGCTGCCTAAGATTTCCTACTAGTACATATGCTAAAGCCTAACTAACTTTAAAAATACATGTATTTCCATATTTTTAAACACATCAACTAAGCAAAATATTCACCCAGATCCATTTAAAATCAAGCTTGATTCACAATGTGATCTTAGGCACATGACCAGGATGTTACATGTAATCTACCATGTCTGTCTCTGCATGCAATATGTGTGTCTCTGCTCATATTATTTCACTGTGTCTACTGGCAAAAAACAGACCACATATATATATAAGCAAGACATAACATTCCTTTTTCATTTCAAAGGCACACCCTGGATCTTGATTGCACAGCTTAGAGCCTATTTCTGAAGTAAGAGGCCTAACAGACATGCTGCCTAAGATTCCCTACTAGTACATATGCTAAAGCCTAACTGACATTAAAAATACATGTATTTCCATATTTTTAAACACATCAACTAAGCAAATTATTCACCCAGATCCATTTAAAATCAAGCTTGACTCACAGTGTGATCTTAGGCTCATGACCAGGATGTTACATGTAATCTACCATGTCTGTCTCTGCATGCAATATGTGTGTCTCTGCTCAAACTATTTCACTGTGTCTACTGGCAAAAAACAGACCACATATATATAAGCAAGACATAACATTCCTTTTTCATTTCAAAGGCACACCCTGGATCTTGATTGCACAGCTTAGAGCCTATTTCTGAAGTGAGATGCCTAACAGACATGCTGCCTAATATTCCCTACTAGTACATATGCTAAAGCCTAACTGACTTCAAAAATACATGTATTTCCATATTTTAAACACATCAACTAAGCAAAATATTCACCCAGATCCATTTAAAATCAAGCTTGACTCACAGTGTGATCTTAGGCACATGACCAGGATGTTACATGTAATCTACCATGTCTGTCTCTGCATGCAATATGTGTGTCTCTGCTCATATTATTTCACTGTGTCTACTGGCAAAAAACAGACCACATATATATAAGCAAGACATAACATTCCTTTTTCATTTCAAAGGCACACCCTGGATCTTGATTGCACAACTTAGAGCCTATTTCTGAAGTAAGAGGACTAACAGACATGCTGCCTAAGATTCCCTACTAGTGCATATGATAAAGACTAACTGACTTTAAAAATACATGTATTTCCATATTTTTAAACACATCAACTAAGCAAAATATTCACCCAGATCCATTTAAAATCAAGCTTGACTCACAGTGTGATCTTAGGCATATGATCAGGATGTTACATGTAATCTACCATGTCTGTCTCTGCATGCCATATGTGTGTCTCTGCTCATATTATTTCACTGTGTCTACTGGCACAAAACAGACCACATATATATATAAGCAAGACATAACATTCCTTTTTCATTTCAAAGGCACACCCTGGATCTTGATTGCACAGCTTAGAGCCTATTTCTGAAGTAAGAGGCCTAACAGACGTGCTGCCTAAGATTCCCTACTAGTACATATGCTAAAGCCTAACTGACTTTAAAAATACATATATTTCCATATTTTTTAAACACACCAACTAATCAAAGTATTCACCCAGATCCATTTAAAATCAAGCTTGACTCACAGTGTGATCTTAGGCTCATGACCAGCATGTTACATGCAATCTACCATGTCTGTCTTTGCATGCAATATGTGTGTCTCTGCTCAGACTATTTCACTGTGTCTACTGGCAAAAAAAAGACCACATATATATAGGCAAGACATAACATTCCTTTTTCATTTCAAAGGCACACCCTGGATCTTGATTGCACAACTTAGAGCCTATTTCTGAAGTAAGAGGCCTAACAGACATGCTGCCTAAGATTCCCTACTAGTACAAATGCTAAAGCCTAACTGACTTTAAAAATACATATATATCCATATTTTTAAACACATCAACTAAGCAAATTATTCACCCAGATCCATTTAAAATCAAGCTTGACTCACGGTGTGATCTTAGGCGCATGACCAGCATGTTACATGTAATCTACCATGTCTGTCTCTGCCTGCAATATGTGTGTCTCTGCTCATATTATTTCACTGTGTCTACTGGCAAAAAACAGACCAGATATATATAAGCAAGACATAACATTCCTTTTTCATTTCAAAGGCACACCCTGGATCTTGATTGCACAACTTAGAGCCTATTTCTGAAGTAAGAGGCCTAACAGACATGCTGCGTAAGATTCCCTACTAGTACATATGCTAAAGCCTAAATGACCTTAAAAATACATGTATTTCCATATTTTTAAACACATCAACTAAGCAAAATATTCACCCAGATCCATTTAAAATCAAGCTTGACTCACAGTGTGATCTTAGGCATATGATCAGGATGTTATATGTAATCTACCATGTCTGTCTCTGCATACAATATGTGTGTCTCTGCTCATATTATTTCACTGTGTCTACTGGCAAAAAACAGACCACATATATATAAGCAAGACATAACATTCCTTTTTCATTTCAAAGGCACACCCTGGATCTTGATTGCACAGCTTAGAGCCTAGTTCTGAAGTAAAAGGCCTAACAGACATGCTGCCTAAGATTCCCTACTAGTACATATGCTAAAGCCTAACTGACATTAAAAATACATGTATTTCCATATTTTAAACACATCAACAAAGCAAAATATTCACCCAGATCCATTTAAAATCAAGCTTGACTCACAGTGTGCTCTTAGGCACATGACCAGGATGTTACATGTAATCTACCATGTCTGTCTCTGCATGCAATATGTGTGTCTCTGCTCATATTATTTCACTGTGTCTACTGGCAAAAAACAGACCACATATATATAAGCAAGACATAACATTCCTTTTTCATTTCAAAGGCACACCCTGGATCTTGATTGCACAACTTAGAGCCTATTTCTGAAGTAATAGGCCTAACAGACATGCTGGCTAAGATTCCCTACTAGTAGATATGCTAAAGCCTAACTGACATTAAAAATACATGTATTTCCATATTTTTAAACACATCAACTAAGCAAATTATTCACCCAGATCCATTTAAAATCAAGCTTGACTCACAGTGTGATCTTAGGCACATGACCAGGATGTTACATGTAATCTACCATGTCTGTTTCTGCATGCAATATGTGTGTCTCTGCTCATATTATTTCACTGTGTCTCCTGGCAAAAAACAGACCACATATATATAAGCAAGACATAACATTCCTTTTTCATTTCAAAGGCACTTCCTGGATATTGATTGCACAGCTTAGAGCCTATTTCTAAAGTAAGAGGCCTAACAGACGTGCTGCCTAAGATTCCCTACTAGTACATATGCTAAAGCCTAACTGACTTTAAAAATACAAATATTTCCATATTTTTAAACACATCAACTAAGCAAATTATTCACCCAGATCCATTTAAAATCAAGCTTGACTCACAGTGTGATCTTAGGCGCATGACCAGCATGTTACATGTAATCTACCATGTCTGTCTCTGCATGCAATATGTGTGTCTCTGCTCAGACTACTTCACTGTGTCTACTGGCAAACAATCAGACCACATATATATAAGCAAGACATAACATTCCTTTTTCATTTCAAAGGCAGACCCTGGATCTTGATTGCACAGCTTAGAGCCTATTTCTGAAGTAAGAGGCCTAACTGACATGCTGCCTAAGATTCCCTACTAGTACATATGCTAAAGCCTAACTGACATTAAAAATACATGTATTTCCATATTTTAAACACATTAACTAAGCAAAATATTCAACCAGATCCATTTAAAATCAAGCTTGACTCACAGTGTGATCTTAGGCACATGACCAGGATGTTACATGTAATCTACCATGTCTGTCTCTGCATCCAATATGTGTGTCTCTGCTCATATTATTTCACTGTGTCTACTGGCAAAAAACAGACCACATATATATAAGCAAGACATAACATTCCTTTTTCATTTCAAAGGCACACCCTGGATCTTGATTGCACAGCTTAGAGCCTATTTCTGTTGTAAGAGGCCTAACAGACATGCTGCGTAAGATTCCCTACTAGTACATATGCTAAAGCCTAACTGACTTTAAAAATACATGTATTTTCATATTTTTAAACACATCAACTAAGCAAATTATTCACTCAGATCCATTTAAAATCAAGCTTGACTCACAGTGTGATCTTAGGCACATGACCAGGATGTTACATGTAATCTACCATGTCTGTCTCTGCATGCAATATGTGTGTCTCTGCTCATACTATTTCACTATGTCTACTGGCAAAAAACAGGCCACATATATATAAGCAAGAAATAACATTCCTTTTTCATTTCAAAGGCACGCCCTGGATCTTGATTGCACAGCTTAGAGCCTATTTCTGAAGTAAGAGGCCTAACAGACGTGCTGCCTAAGATTCCCTACTAGTACATATGCTAAAGCCTAACTGACTTTAAAAATACATGTATTTCCATATTTTTAAACACATCAACTAAGCAAATTATTCACCCAGATCCATTTAAAATCAAGCTTGACTCACAGTGTGATCTTAGGCTCATGACCAGAATGTTACATGTAATCTACCATGTCTGTCTCTGCATGCAATATGTGTGTCTCTGCTCAAACTATTTCACTGTGTCTACTGACAAAAAACAGACCACATATATATAAGCAAGACGTAACATTCCTTTTTCATTTCAAAGGCACGCCCTGGATCTTGATTGCACAGCTTAGAGCCTATTTCTGAAGTGAGAGGCCTAACAGACATGCTGCGTAAGATTCCCTACTAGTACATATGCTAAAGCCTAACTGACTTTAAAAATACATGTATTTCCATATTTTAAACACATCAACTAATCAAAATATTCACCCAGATCCATTTAAAATCAAGCTTGACTCACAGTGTGATCTTAGGCACATGACCAGGATGTTACATGTAATCTACCATGTCTGTCTCTGCATGCAATATGTGTGTCTCTGCTCATATTATTTCACTGTGTCTACTGGCAAAAAACAGACCACATATATATAAGCAAGACATAACATTCCTTTTTCATTTCAAAGGCACACCCTGGATCTTGATTGCACAACTTAGAGCCTATTTCTGAAGTAAGAGGACTAACAGACATGCTTCCTAAGATTCCCTACTAGTACATATGATAAAGACTAACTGACTTTAAAAATACATGTATTTCCATATTTTTAAACACATCAACTGAGCAAAATATTCAACCAGATCCATTTAAAATCAAGCTTGACTCACAGTGTGATCTTAGGCACATGACCAGGATGTTACATGTAATCTACCATGTCTGTCTCTGCATCCAATATGTGTGTCTCTGCTCATATTATTTCACTGTGTCTACTGGCAAAAAACAGACCACATATATATAAGCAAGACATAACATTCCTTTTTCATTTCAAAGGCACACCCTGGATCTTGATTGCACAGCTTAGAGCCTATTTCTGTAGTAAGAGGCCTAACAGACATGCTGCGTAAGATTCCCTACTAGTACATATGCTAAAGCCTAACTGACTTTAAAAATACATGTATTTTCATATTTTTAAACACATCAACTAAGCAAATTATTCACTCAGATCCATTTAAAATCAAGCTTGACTCACAGTGTGATCTTAGGCACATGACCAGGATGTTACATGTAATCTACCATGTCTGTCTCTGCATTCAATATGTGTGTCTCTGCTCATACTATTTCACTATGTCTACTGGCAAAAAACAGGCCACATATATATAAGCAAGAAATAACATTCCTTTTTCATTTCAAAGGCACGCCCTGGATCTTGATTGCACAGCTTAGAGCCTATTTCTGAGGTAAGAGGCCTAACAGACGTGCTGCCTAAGATTCCCTACTAGTACATATGCTAAAGCCTAACTGACTTTAAAAATACATGTATTTCCATATTTTTAAACACATCAACTAAGCAAATTATTCACCCAGATCCATTTAAAATCAAGCTTGACTCACAGTGTGATCTTAGGCTCATGACCAGGATGTTAAATGTAATCTACCATGTCTGTCTCTGCATGCAATATGTGTGTCTCTGCTCAAACTATTTCACTGTGTCTACTGACAAAAAACAGACCACATATATATAAGCAAGACGTAACATTCCTTTTTCATTTCAAAGGCACACCCTGGATCTTGATTGCACAGCTTAGAGCCTATTTCTGAAGTGAGAGGCCTAACAGACATGCTGCCTAAGATTCCCTACTAGTGCATATGCTAAAGCCTAACTGACTTTAAAAATACATGTATTTCCATATTTTAAACACATCAACTAAGCAAAATATTCACCCAGATCCATTTAAAATCAAGCTTGACTCACAGTGTGATCTTAGGCACATGACCAGGATGTTACATGTAATCTACCATGTCTGTCTCTGCATGCAATATGTGTGTCTATGCTCATATTATTTCACTGTGTCTACTGGCAAAAAACAGACCACATATATATAAGCAAGACATAACATTCCTTTTTCATTTCAAAGGCACACCCTGGATCTTGATTGCACAACTTAGAGCCTATTTCTGAAGTAAGAGGACTAACAGACATGCTGCCTAAGATTCCCTACTAGTACATATGATAAAGACTAACTGACTTTAAAAATACATGTATTTCCATAGTTTTTAAACACATCAACTAAGCAAAATATTCACCCAGATCCATTTAAAATCAAGCTTGACTCACAGTGTGATCTTAGGCATATGATCAGGATGTTACATGTAATCTACCATGTCTGTCTCTGCATGCAATATGTGTGTCTCTGCTCATATTATTTCACTGTGTCTACTGGCACAAAACAGACCACATATATATATAAGCAAGACATAACATTCCTTTTTCATTTCAAAGGCACACCCTGGATCTTGATTGCACAGCTTAGAGCCTATTTCTGAAGTAAGAGGCCTAACAGACGTGCTGCCTAAGATTCCCTACTAGTACATATGCTAAAGCCTAACTGACTTTAAAAATACATATATTTCCATATTTTTTAAACACACCAACTAAGCAAATTATTCACCCAGATCCATTTAAAATCAATCTTGACTCACAGTGTGGTCTTAGGCTCATGACCAGCATGTTACATGTAATCTACCATGTCTGTCTCTGCATGCAATATGTGTGTCTCTGCTCAGACTATTTCACTGTGTCTACTGGCAAAAAACAGACCACATATATATAAGCAAGACATAACATTCCTTTTTCATTTCAAAGGCACACCCTGGATCTTGATTGCACAGCTTAGAGCCTATTTCTGAAGTAAAAGGCCTAACAGACATGCTGCCTAAGATTCCCTGCTAGTACATATGCTAAAGCCTAACTGACATTAAAAATACATGTATTTCCATATTTTAAACACATCAACTAAGCAAAATATTCACCCAGGTCCATTTAAAATCAAGCTTGACTCACAGTGTGATCTTAGGCACATTACCAGGATGTTACATGTAATCTACCATGTCTGTCTCTGCATGCAATATGTGTGTCTCTGCTCATACTATTTCACTATGTCTACTGGCAAAAAACAGACAACATATATATAAGCAAGACATAACATTCCTTTTTCATTTCAAAGGCACTCCCTGGATCTTGATTGCACAGCTTAGAGCCTATTTCTGAAGTAAGAGGCCTAACAGACATGCTGCGTAAGATTCCCTACTAGTAGATATGCTAAAGCCTAACTGACTTTAAAAATACATGTATTTTCATATTTTTAAACACATCAACTGAGCAAATTATTCACCCAGATCCATTTAAAATCAAGCTTGACTCACAGTGTGATCATAGGCACATGACCAGGATGTTACATGTAATCTACCATGTCTGTCTCTGCATGCAATATGTGTGTCTCTGCTCATACTATTTCACTGTGTCTACTGACAAAAAACAGACCACATATATATAAGCAAGACATAACATTCCTTTTTCATTTCAAAGGCACACCCTGGATCTTGATTGCACAGCTTAGAGCCTATTTCTGAAGTAAGAGTCCTAACAGACATGCTGCGTAAGATTCCCTACTAGTAGATATGCTAAAGCCTAACTGACTTTAAAAATACATGTATTTTCATATTTTTAAACACATCAACTGAGCAAATTATTCACCCAGATCCATTTAAAATCAAGCTTGACTCACAGTGTGATCTTAGGCACATGACCAGGATGTTACATGTAATCTACCATGTCTGTCTCTGCATGCAATATGTGTGTCTCTGCTCATACTATTTCACTATGTCTACTGACAAAAAACAGACCACATATATATAAGCAAGACATAACATTCCTTTTTCATTTCAAAGGCACGCCCTAGATCTTGATTGCACAGCTTAGAGCCTATTTCTGAAGTAGGAGGCCTAACAGACGTGCTGCCTAAGATTCCCTACTAGTACATATGCTAAAGCCTAACTGACTTTAAAAATACATGTATTTCCATATTTTTAAACACATCAACTAAGCAAATTATTCACCCAGATCCATTTGAAATCAAGCTTGACTCACAGTGTGATCTTAGGCACATGACCAGGATGTTACATGTAATCTATCATGTCCGTCTCTGCATGCAATATGTGTGTCTCTGCTCAGACTATTTCACTGTGTCTACTGGCAAAAAACAGACCACATATATATAAGCATGACATAACATTCCTTTTTCATTTCAAAGGAACACCCTGGATCTTGATTGCACAGCTTAGAGCCTATTTCTGAAGTAAAAGGCCTAACAGACATGCTGCCTAAGATTCCCTACTAGTACATATGCTAAAGCCTAACTGACATTAAAAATACATGTATTTCCATATTTTAAACACATCAACTAAGCTAAATATTCACCCAGATCCATTTAAAATCAAGCTTGACTCACAGTGTGATCTTAGGCACATGACCAGGATGTTACATGTAATCTACCATGTCTGTCTCTGCATGCAATATGTGTGTCTCTGCTCATATTATTTCACTGTGTCTACTGGCAAAAAACAGACCACATATATATAAGCAAGACATAACATTCCTTTTTCATTTCAAAGGCACACCCTGGATCTTGATTGCACAACTTAGAGCCTATTTCTGAAGTAATAGGCCTAACAGACATGCTGCCTAAGATTCCCTACTAGTACATATGCTAAAGCCTAACTGACAATTTTCGCTACGCATATCTTCTACTACCTCTATCTCTGGCCTCCTTGTCTATCGGCCCCCTGTAACGATGGGAAATTTCTTAGATTCCTTCATTGAGGCGGTGATACCACTGGCTGCCGCGTCCTCCAACTTTATAGTTCTCGGAGACCTCAACTTACATTTTGATGATCCCTGTGATGTAGTGGCGAGAGACCTACAAGGCATGCTGGGTGCACTCGATCTACACCTTGCTAATGTTGGTGCCACCCATAATAGGGGTCATCAGCTGGATGTTGCTTTTGCTAACTCAGAGAACTTGCAAGCCCTCCAGCCTTTGGCTCTTCCCTGGACGGACCATTGTCTAGTCCCCCTTAGATGGCAGTTGGGGAAGGGGAGAGATCCGGTACCTAGACGGTATACAGTGGAACGACTCTGGTCAAGGCTGCCAGTGGATAGCTGGGCGGCCGAGTTGGCAAGAACCTGTCCTCCCCCTGTCACTGACCCCAGTATTGCCGACCAGCATGTGGGTAACTGGCTGACTAATACTCTGGACTCGTTGATTCCGAAAAAGAGGAGGCCCATCAGGGAAAGAAGAGTCGGTTCCGCTCCCTGGTACACTCCCGAACTTAGGGGTCTTAGAACATCATGTAAAAGATCAGAACGGGCATGGAGGAGAGAGCGGACGGAAGAAAGTCGGGAAGACTACAAGATATCGATGAGGAAGTATAAAGTAGCTTTGAAAGACGCCAAAAGGAACTTTTTCAGCGATAGGATCGAGAGGGCAAGTAACTCACCAGGGGAATCCTTTAAAATTTTTAAGGAACTCCTGAAGGCTCCGGTCCCTTCAGTTGTGCACGACAATCCTCAAGAAAAATGTGAAGAGCTGGCTGACTTTTTTCATTCGAAAATAGAGAAGATTTTGTCTTCGTTGCCTGCGACCTCTCAGATCCCGGAGATGGACTTTAGCCCAGTAATATGCCCCGCTGAGCTGTCCTCTTTCGGCCCTTTTTCGGAGGAGGAGGTCGTAAAAGTCCTGAAAGGGATGAAGAGTGGGTCTCCTAGTGACCCAGTGCCTATGAAATATCTCAAACATTTGGCAAACACTCTGTCCACTCTGCTTACTGACCTCATTAACCTTTCACTCTCCCAGGGCACGGTGCCTCAGAGATGGAAAAAGGCAGTTGTCAAAGCACTATTGAAAAAACCAGGATTAGACTCCTCAAATTTGGCCAATTTCAGGCCTATCTCACTTTTGCCCGGCTTCTCAAAAGTCGCAGAAAAGATGGTTAACCGCCAGCTCTCTTATCATCTAGAATCCCATCATCTGCTGGGAGACTCCCAGATGGGCTTTCGCCCTGGTCAGGGGACGGACACAGCCTTATTGGCAGTGGTGGAGGAAGCAAGGAGCATTCTTGATACAGGGGGGTCAGTGGCAGTGATCCTCCTGGACTTGAGTGCTGCCTTTGACACCGTAAGTCACCAGGTGCTCCTCCAATGTCTGTCAGAGGTGGGTGTGACAGGGATGGCCTTGAAATGGCTCGAATCCTTCCTCTCCAACCGCTTCTATCAAGTCTGGGAAGGGGCAGAGCAGTCGACTTTGTTCCCTCTTCAATGTGGAGTCCCTCAGGGCTCATCTTTGAGCCCTACCTTATTTAATATTTATATGACTCCTCTTGAAAGAGTGGTCTCTCCTTCAGGAGTGAAGATCATCAGCTATGCTGATGATACTCAGTTGGTTGTAGGCCTCACCCAGCTGACAGAACAACCTGAAGTTCTTCATGACTGCCTTGCCAATGTCCATCGTTGGATGTCCCACTCTGCCCTTAAGCTCAACGGAGAGAAAACTGAGCTTATGCTGATGGGCAAATCTAGTCCCTCACTCATCGCTAGCTGTTGGCCCCGGTCTCTGGGTGACCCACCATCTCCCAAGAAGGAGATCAAGAGCTTGGGAGTTTGGTTGGAGGAAGATCTGTCCTTTAGGACGCACGCCAGGAAGACCGCGGGGGTGTGTTTTGGTCTGTTGCAGTCAGCTCGAAAGGTGCTACCACTGCTCCCTAATCCATCTAGGAAGCTCCTGATTCGTGGTTTAATCTTGTTGAGGCTTGACTACGGGAATGCGCTGTTTCTCGGTGCTCCCGAAGCGACTTTTAAAATCCTTCAACAGGTGCAGAATGCAGCTGCTAGAGTGCTGATGGAGGTTCCTAGAAGACACTCAGCTGCCCCGGCCCTGAAAACGCTTCACTGGCTCCCCGTTAAAGAGCGGGTGAAATTCAAAGCGTTATGCACGGCTCATAAAATCTTGCATGGTAGGGGCCCCTCTATCCTGTCCATTATGGCACGCCCCTACAAGCCCACACGCCCACTGCGTTCGGACCAAAGACATCTTCTGCAGTCAGCCAGAGTAAAAAGAGCTCGCTCTGGGGGCCGGCGTTTTTCGGTGCAAGTGGCGGCACTGTGGAACTCCTTGCCCTTTAAGATTTGTTCAGAGCCCAACATTCTGCACGTTAGGAAGCTCTTGAAGACTCATTTGTTTCCGGTGTAGTGACTGAGCTTGTGCTTTCCCTTCTCGTTCCTTACAGCGCCGGGATGCCCCTGGGTAACTGAGCGCGTTATAAATTTTATATAATAATAATAATAATACTTTAAAAATACATGTTTTTCCATATTTTTAAACACATCAACTAAGCAAAATATTCACCCAGATCCATTTAAAATCAAGCTTGACTCACAGTGTGATCTTAGGCACATGACCAGGATGTTATATGTAATCTACCATGTCTGTTTCTGCATGCAATATGTGTGTCTCTGCTCATATTACTTACTGTGTCCACTGGCAAAAAACAGACCACATATATATAAGCAAGACATAACATTCCTTTTTCATTTCAAAGGCACACCCTGGATCTTGATTGCACAGCTTAGAGCCTATTTCTGAAGTAAAAGGCCTAACAGACGTGCTGCCTAAGATTCCCTACTAGTACATATGCTAAAGCCTAACTGACTTTAAAAATACATGTATTTCCATATTTTTAAACACATCAACTAAGCAAAATATTCACCCAGATCCATTTAAAATCAAGCTTGACTCACAGTGTGATCTTAGGCATATGACCAGGATGTTACATGTAATCTACCATGTCTGTCTCTGCATGCAATATATGTGTCTCTGCTCATATTATTTCACTGTGTCTACTGGCAAAAAACAGACCACATATATATAAGCAAGACATAACATTCCTTTTTCATTTCAAAGGCACACCCTGGATCTTGATTGCACAGCTTAGAGCCTATTTCTGAAGTAAGAGGCCTAACAGACGTGCTGCCTAAGATTCCCTACTAGTACATATGCTAAAGCCTAACTGACTTTAAAAATACATATATTTCCATATTTTTAAACACATCAACTAAGCAAATTATTCACCCAGATCCATTTAAAATCAAGCTTGACTCACAGTGTGATCTTAGGCATATGACCAGGATGTTACATGTAATCTACCATGTCTGTCTCTGCATGCAATATATGTGTCTCTGCTCATATTATTTCACTGTGTCTACTGGCAAAAAACAGACCACATATATATAAGCAAGACATAACATTCCTTTTTCATTTCAAAGGCACACCCTGGATCTTGATTGCACAGCTTAGAGCCTATTTCTGAAGTAAGAGGCCTAACAGACGTGCTGCCTAAGATTCCCTACTAGTACATATGCTAAAGCCTAACTGACTTTAAAAATACATATATTTCCATATTTTTAAACACATCAACTAAGCAAATTATTCACCCAGATCCATTTAAAATCAAGCTTGACTCACAGTGTGATCTTAGGCGCATGACCAGCATGTTACTTGTAATATACCATGTCTGTCTCTGCATGCAATATGTGTGTCTCTGCTCAGACTGTTTCACTGTGTCTACTGGCAAAAAATCAGACCACATATATAGAAGCAAGACATAACATTCCTTTTTCATTTCAAAGGCAGACCCTGGATCTTGTTTGCACAGCTTAGAGCCTATTTCTGAAGTAAGAGGCCTAACTGACATGCTGCCTAAGATTCCCTACTAGTACATATGCTAAAGCCTAACTGACATTAAAAATACATGTATTTCCATATTTTAAACACATCAACTAAGCAAAATATTCACCCAGATCCATTTAAAATCAAGCTTGACTCACAGTGTGATCTTAGGCACATGACCAGGATGTTACATGTAATCTACCATGTCTGTCTCTGCATGCAATATGTGTTACTCTGCTCATATTAATTCACTGTGTCTACTGGCAAAAAACAGACCACATATATATAAGCAAGACATACCATTTCTTTTTCATTTCAAAGGCACACCCTGGATCTTGATTGCACAACTTAGAGCCTATTTCTGAAGTAAGAGGCCTAACAGACATGCTGCCTAAGATTCCCTACTAGTACATATGCTAAAGCCTAACTGACTTTAAAAATACATGTATTTCCATATTTCTAAAGACTTCAACTAAGCAAAATATTCACCCAGATCCATTTAAAATCAAGCTTGACTAACAGTGTGATCTTAGGCACATGACCAGGATGTTACATGTAATCTACCATGTCTGTCTCTGCATGCAATATGTGTGTCTCTGCTCATAATATTTCACTGTGTCTACTGGCAAAAAACAGACCACATATATATAAGCAAGACATAACATTCCTTTTTCATTTCAAAGGCACACCCTGGATCTTGATTGCACAGCTTAGAGCCTATTTCTGAAGTAAGAGGCCTAACAGACATGCTGCGTAAGATTCCCTACTAGTAGATATGCTAAAGCCTAACTGACTTTAAAAATACATGTATTTTCATATTTTTAAACACATCAACTGAGAAAATTATTCACCCAGATCCATTTAAAATCAAGCTTGAATCACAGTGTGATCTTAGGCACATGACCAGGATGTTACATGTAATCTACCATGTCTGTCTCTGCATGCAATATGTGTGTCTCTGCTCATACTATTTCACTATGTCTACTGACAAAAAACAGACCACATATATATAAGCAAGACATAACATTCCTTTTTCATTTCAAAGGCACGCCCTGGATCTTGATTGCACAGCTTAGAGCCTATTTCTGAAGTAAGAGGCCTAACAGACGTGCTGCCTAAGATTCCCTACTAGTACATATGCTAAAGCCTAACTGACTTTAAAAATACATGTATTTCCATATTTTTAAACACACCAACAAAGCAAATTATTCTCCCAGATCCATTTAAAATCAAGCTTGACTCACAGTGTGATCTTAGGCTCATGACCAGGATGTTACATGTAATCTACCATGTCTGTCTCTGCATGCAATATGTGTGTCTCTGCTCAAACTATTTCACTGTGTCTACTGGCAAAAAACAGACCACATATATATAAGCAAGACATACCATTTCTTTTTCATTTCAAAGGCACACCCTGGATCTTGATTGCACAACTTAGAGCCTATTTCTGAAGTAAGAGGCCTAACAGACATGCTGCCTAAGATTCCCTACTAGAACATATGCTAAAGCCTAACTGACTTTAAAAATACATGTATTTCCATATTTTTAAAGACTTCAACTAAGCAAAATATTCACCCAGATCCATTTAAAATCAAGCTTGACTAACAGTGTGATCTTAGGCACATGACCAGGATGTTACATGTAATCTACCATGTCTGTCTCTGCATGCAATATGTGTGTCTCTGCTCATAATATTTCACTGTGTCTACTGGCAAAAAACAGACCACATATATATAAGCAAGACAAAACATTCCTTTTTCATTTCAAAGGCACACCCTGGATCTTGATTGCACAGCTTAGAGCCTATTTCTGAAGTAAGAGACCTAACAGACATGCTGCCTAAGATTCCCTACTAGTACATATGCTAAAGCCTAACTGACTTTAAAAATACATGTATTTCCATATTTTTAAACACATCAACTGAGCAAATTATTCACCCAGATCCATTTAAAATCAAGCTTGACTCACAGTGTGATCTTAGGCACATGACCAGGATGTTACATGTAATCTACCATGTCTGTCTCTGCATGCAATATGTGTGTCTCTGCTCATACTATTTCACTATGTTTACTGACAAAAAACAGACCACATATATATAAGCAAGACATAACATTCCTTTTTCATTTCAAAGGCACGCCCTGGATCTTGATTACACAGCTTAGAGCCAATTTCTGAAGTAAGATCAATCAATACATTTATAGAGCGCACTACTCACCTGTAGGGTCTCAAGGCGCTAGGAGGGGGGGTGCCTTTACTGCTCGAACAGCCAGGTCTTGAGCTTCTTCCTGAAGGAGAGGTGGTCTTGGGTCAGGCGCAGGTCGAGCGGGAGGGAGTTCCAGGTCTTGGCGCCCAGGTAGGAGAAGGACCTTCTTTCCTGTTGTCGCTCTTCGGATGCGGGGGACGGCGGCGAGGGCGTGGCTGGTTGATCTGAGGTGGCGCTTGGGAGCGTAGAAGTTGATTCGGTTGTTGAGGTAGCTCGGGCCTTGGTCGTGTAGGGCTTTGTGTGCGTGGGTGAGGAGGCGGAAGGTGATTCTTTTGTTGACGGGGAGCCAGTGCAGGTCTCTCAGGTGTCCGGAGATGTGGCTGTTTCGTGGGATGTCGAGGATGAGTCTGGCTGAGGCGTTCTGGATCCGCTGGAGTCTCTTCTGAAGCTTGGCGGTGGTTCTGGCGTAGAGGGCGTTGCCGGAGGCCTAACAGACGTGCTGCCTAAGATTCCCTACTAGAACATATGCTAAAGCCTAACTGACTTTAAAAATACATGTATTTCCATATTTTTAAACACATCAACTGAGCAAATTATTCACCCAGATCCATTTAAAATCAAGCTTGACTCACAGTGTGATCTTAGGCACATGACCAGGATGTTACATGTAATCTACCATGTCTGTCTCTGCATGCAATATGTGTGTCTCTGCTCATACTATTTCACTATGTCTACTGACAAAAAACAGACCACATATATATAAGCAAGACATAACATTCCTTTTTCA
Source organism: Lissotriton helveticus (assembly GCF_964261635.1). Taxonomy (NCBI): domain Eukaryota; kingdom Metazoa; phylum Chordata; class Amphibia; order Caudata; family Salamandridae; genus Lissotriton; species Lissotriton helveticus. Next base: position 64,820 of record NW_027611973.1, read on the forward strand.
TTTCAAAGGCACGCCCTGGATCTTGATTGCACAGCTTAGAGCCTATTTCTGAAGTAAGAGGCCTAACAGACGTGCTGCCTAAGATTCCCTACTAGTACATATGCTGAAGCCTAACTGACTTTAAAAATACATGTATTTCCATATTTTTAAACACATCAACTAAGCAAAATATTCACCCAGATCCATTTAAAAACAAGCTTGACTCACAGTGTGATCTTAGGCATATGACCAGGATGTTACATGTAATCTACCATGTCTGTCTCTGCATGCAATATGTGTGTCTCTGCTCATATTATTTCACTGTGTCTACTGGCAAAAAAAGACCACATATATATAAGCAAGACATAACATTCCTTTTTCATTTCAAAGGCACACCCTGGATCTTGATTGCACAGCTTAGAGCCTATTTCTGTAGTAAGAGGCCTAACAGACGTGCTGCCTAAGATTCCCTACTAGTACATATGCTAAATCCTAACTGACTTTAAAAATACATGTATTTCCATATTTTTAAACACATCAACTAAGCAAATTATTCACCCAGATCCATTTAAAATCAAGCTTGACTCACAGTGTGATCTTAGGCTCATGACCAGGATGTTACATGTAATCTACCATGTATGTCTCTGCATGCAATATGTGTGTCTCTGCTCAAACTATTTCATTGTGTCTACTGGCAAAAAAACAGACCACATATATATAAGCAAGACATAACATTCCTTTTTCATTTCAAAGGCACACCCTGGATCTTGATTGCACAGCTTAGAGCCTATTTCTGAAGTGAGAGGCCTAACAGACATGCTGCCTAAGATTCCCTACTAGTACATATGCTAAAGCCTAACTGACTTTAAATATACATGTATTTCCATATTTTAAACACATCAACTAAGCAAAATATTCACCCAGATTCATTTAAAATCAAGCTTGACTCACAGTGTGATCTTAGGCACATGACCAGGATGTTACATGTAATATACCATGTCTGTCTCTGCATGCAATATGTGTGTTTCTGCTCATATTATTTCACTGTGTCTACTGGCAAAAACAGACCACATATATATAAGCAAGACATAACATTCCTTTTTCATTTCAAAGGCACACCCTGGATCTTGATTGCACAACTTAGAGCCTATTTCTGAAGTAAGAGGACTAACAGACATGCTGCCTAAGATTCACTACTAGTACATATGCTAAAGCCTAACTGACTTTAAAAATACATGTATTTCCATATTTTTAAACACATCAACTAAGCAAAATATTCACCCAGATCCATTTAAAAACAAGCTTGACTCACAGTGTGATCTTAGGCATATGACCAGGATGTTACATGTAATCTACCATGTCTGTCTCTGCATTCAATATGTGTGTCTCTGCTCATATTATTTCACTGTGTCTACTGGCAAAAAAAGACCACATATATATAAGCAAGACATAACATTCCTTTTTCATTTCAAAGGCACACCCTGGATCTTGATTGCACAGCTTAGAGCCTATTTCTGTAGTAAGAGGCCTAACAGACGTGCTGCCTAAGATTCCCTACTAGTACATATGCTAAATCCTAACTGACTTTAAAAATACATGTATTTCCATATTTTTAAACACATCAACTAAGCAAATTATTCACCAAGATCCATTTAAAATCAAGCTTGACTCACAGTGTGATCTTAGGCTCATGACCAGGATGTTACATGTAATCTACCATGTCTGTCTCTGCATGCAATATGTGTGTCTCTGCTCAAACTATTTCACTGTGTCTACTGGCAAAAAACAGACCACATATATATAAGCAAGACATAACATTCCTTTTTCATTTCAAAGGCACACCCTGGATCTTGATTGCACAGCTTAGAGCCGATTTCTGAAGTGAGAGGCCTAAAAGACATGCTGCCTAAGATTCCCTACTAGTACATATGCTAAAGCCTAACTGACTTTAAAAATACATGTATTTCCATATTTTAAACACATCAACTAAGCAAAATATTCACCCAGATCCATTTAAAATCAAGCTTGACTCACAGTGTGATCTTAGGCACATGACCAGGATGTTACATGTAATCTACCATGTCTGTCTCTGCATGCAATATGTGTGTCTCTGCTCATAATATTTCACTGTGTCTACTGGCAAAAAACAGACCACATATATATAAGCAAGACATAACATTCCTTTTTCATTTCAAAGGCTCATCCTGGATCTTGATTGCACAACTTAGAGCCTATTTCTGAAGTAAGAGGCCTAACAGACGTGCTGCCTAAGATTCTCTACTAGTACATATGCTAAAGCCTAACTGACTTTAAAAATACAAATATTTCCATATTTTTTAAACACATCAACTAAGCAAATTATTCACCCAGATCCATTTAAAATCAAGCTTGACTCACAGTGTGATCCTAGGCTCATGACCAGCATGTTACATGTAATCTACCATGTCTGTCTCTGCATGCAATATGTGTGTCTCTGCTCATACTATTTCACTATGTCTACTGACAAAAAACAGACCACATATATATAAGCAAGACATAACATTCCTTTTTCATTTCAAAGGCACGCCCTGGATCTTGATTGCACAGCTTAGAGCCTATTTCTGAAGTAAGAGGCCTAACAGACGTGCTGCCTAAGATTCCCTACTAGTACATATGCTAAACGCCTAACTGACTTTAAAAATACATGTATTTCCATATTTTTAAACACATCAACTAAGCAAATTATTCACCCAGATCCATTTGAAATCAAGCTTGACTCACAGTGTGATCTTAGGCACATGACCAGGATGTTACATGTAATCTACCATGTCTGTCTCTGCATGCAATATGTGTGTCTCTGCTCATATTATTTCACTGTGTCTACTGGCAAAAAACAGACCACATATATATAAGCAAGACATAACATTCCTTTTTCATTTCAAAGGCACACCCTGGATCTTGATTGCACAACTTAGAGCCTATTTCTGAAGAAATAGGCCTAACAGACATGCTGCCTAAGATTCCCTACTAGTACATATGCTAAAGCCTAACTGACTTTAAAAATACATGTATTTCCATATTTTTAAACACATCAACTAAGCAAATTATTCACCCAGATCCATTTAAAATCAAGCTTGACTCACAGTGTGATCTTAGGCATATGACCAGGATGTTACATGTAATCTACCATGTCTGTATCTGCATGCAATATGTGTGTCTCTGCTCAGACTATTTCACTGTGTCTACTGGCACAAAACAGACCACATATATATAAGCAAGACATAACATTCCTTTTTCATTTCAAAGGCACACCCTGGATCTTGATTGCACAGCTTATAGCCTATTTCTGAAGTAAAAGGCCTAACAGACATGCTGCCTAAGATTCTCTACTAGTACATATGCTAAAGCCTAACTGACATTAAAAATTCATGTATTTCCATATTTTAAACACATCAACTAAGCAAAATATTCACCCAGATCCATTTAAAATCAAGCTTGACTCACAGTGTGATCTTAGGCACATGGCCAGGATGTTACATGTAATCTACCATGTCTGTCTCTGCATGCAATATGTGTGTCTCTGCTCATATTATTTCACTGTGTCTACTGGCAAAAAACAGACCACATATATATAAGCAAGACATAACATTCCTTTTTCATTTCAAAGGCACTCCCTGGATCTTGATTGCACAGCTTAGAGCCTATTTCTGAAGTAAGAGGCCTAACAGACGTGCTGCCTAAGATTCCCTACTAGTACATATGCTAAAGCCTAACTGACTTTAAAAATACATATATTTCCATATTTTTAAGCACATCAACTAAGCAAATTATTCACCCAGATCCATTTAAAATCAAGCTTGACTCACAGTGTGATCTTAGGCGCATGACTAGCATGTTACATGTAATCTACCATGTCTGTCTCTGCATGCAATATGTGTGTCTCAGCTCAGACTATTTCACTGTGTCTACTGGCAAAAAATCAGACCACATATATATAAGCAAGATATAACATTCCTTTTTCATTTCAAAGGCACGCCCTGGATCTTGATTGCACAGCTTAGAGCCTATTTCTGAAGTAAGAGGCCTAACAGACGTGCTGCCTAAGATTCCCTACTAGTACATATGCTAAAGCCTAACTGACTTTAAAAATACATGTATTTCCATATTTTTAAACACATCAACTAAGCAAATTATTCACCCAGATCCATTTGAAATCAAGCTTGACTCACAGTGTGATCTTAGGCACATGACCAGGATGTTACATGTAATCTACCATGTCTGTCTCTGCATGCAATATGTGTGTCTCTACTCAGGCTATTTCACTGTGTCTACTGGCAAAAAACAGACCACATATATATAAGCAAGACATAACATTCCTTTTTCATTTCAAAGGCACACCCTGGATCTTGATTGCACAGCTTAGAGCCTATTTCTGAAGTAAGAGGCCTAACAGACATGCTGCGTAAGATTCCCTACTAGTAGATATGCTAAAGCCTAACTGACTTTAAAAATACATGTATTTCCATATTTTTAAACACATCAACTAAGCAAAATATTCACCCAGATCCATTTAAAATCAAGCTTGACTCACAGTGTGATCTTAGGCACATGACCAGGATGTTACATGTAATCTACCATGTCTGTCTCTGCATGCATTATGTGTGTCTCTGCTCATATTATTTCACTGTGTCTACTGGCAAAAAACAGACGACATATATATATAAGCAAGACATAACATTCCTTTTTTATTTCAAAGGCACACCCTGGATCTTGATTGCACAGCTTAGAGCCTATTTCTGAAGTAAGAGGCCTAACATACATGCTGCCTAAGATTCCCTACTAGTACATATGCTAAAGCCTAACTGACTTTAAAAATACATGTATTTCCATATTTTTAAACACATCAACTAAGCAAAATATTCACCCAGATCCATTTAAAATCAAGCTTGACTCACAGTGTGATCTTAGGCATATGACCAGGATGTTACATGTAATCTACCATGTCTGTCTCTGCATGCAATATGTGTGTCTCTGCTCATATTATTTCACTGTGTCTACTGGCAAAAAACAGACCACATATATATAAGCAAGACATAACATTCCTTTTTCATTTCAAAGGCACACCCTGGATCTTGATTGCACAGCTGAGAGCCTATTTCTGAAGTAATAGGCCTAACAGACATGCTGCCTAAGATTCCCTACTAGTACATATGCTAAAGCCTAACTGACTTTAAAAAAACATGTATTTCCATATTTTTAAACACATCAACTAAGCAAATTATTCACCCAGATCCATTTAAAATCAAGCTTGACTCACAGTGTGATCTTAGGCTCATGACCAGCATGTTACATGTAATCTACCATGTCTGTCTCTGCATGCAATATGTGTGTCTCTGCTCAGACTATTTCACTTTGTCTACTGGCACAAAACAGACCACATATATATAAGCAAGACATAACATTCCTTTTTCATTTCAAATGCACACCCTGGATCTTGATTGCACAGCTTAGAGCCTATTTCTGAAGTAAGAGTCCTAACATACATGCTGCCTAAGATTCCCTACTAGTACATATGCTAAAGCCTAACTGACTTTAAAAATACATGTATTTCCATATTTTTAAACACATCAACTAAGCAAAATATTCACCCAGATCCATTTAAAATCAAGCTTGACTCACAGTGTGATCTTAAGCATATGACCAGGATGTTACATGTAATCTACCATGTCTGTCTCTGCATGCAATATGTGTGTCTCTGCTCATATTATTTCACTGTGTCTACTGGCAAAAAACAGACCACATATATATAAGCAAGACATAACATTCCTTTTTCATTTCAAAGGCACTCCCTGGATCTTGATTGCACAGCTTAGAGCCTATTTCTGAAGTAAGGGGCCTAACAGACGTGCTGCCTAAGATTCCCTACTAGTACATATGCTAAAGCCTAACTGACTTTAAGAATACATATATTTCCATATTTTTAAACACATCAACTAAGCAAATTATTCACCCAGATCCATTTAAAATCAAGCTTGACTCACACTGTGATCTTAGGCGCATGACCAGCATGTTACATGTAATCTACCATGTCTGTCTCTGCATGCAATATGTGTGTCTCTGCTCAGACTATTTCACTGTGTCTACTGGCAAAAAATCAGACCACATATATATAAGCAAGACATAACATTCCTTTTTCATTTCAAAGGCACGCCCTGGATCTTGATTGCACAGCTTAGAGCCTATTTCTGAAGTAAGAGGCCTAACAGACGTGCTGCCTAAGATTCCCTACTAGTACATATGCTAAAGCCTAACTGACTTTAAAAATACATGTATTTCCATATTTTTAAACACATCAACTAAGCAAATTATTCACCCAGATCCATTTGAAATCAAGCTTGACTCACAGTGTGATCTTAGGCACATGACCAGGATGTTACATGTAATCTACCATGTCTGTCTCTGCATGCAATATCTGTGTCTCTACTCAGACTATTTCACTGTGTCTACTGGCAAAAAACAGACCACATATATATAAGCAAGACATAACATTCCTTTTTCAATTCAAAGGCACACCCTGGATCTTGATTGCACAGCTTAGAGCCTATTTCTGAAGTAAGAGGCCTAACAGACATGCTGCCTAAGATTCCCTACTAGTACATATGCTAAAGCCTAACTGACTTTAAAAATACATGTATTTCCATATTTTTAAACACATCAACTAAGCAAAATATTCACCCAGATCCATTTAAAATCAAGCCTGACTCGCAGTGTGATCTTAGGCACATGACCAGGATGTTACATGTAATCTACCATGTCTGTCTCTGCATGCAATATGTGCGTCTCTGCTCAGATTATTTCACTGTGTCTACTGGCAAAAAACAGACGACATATATATAAGCAAGACATAACATTCCTTTTTCATTTCAAAGGCACGCCCTGGATCTTGATTGCACAGCTTAGAGCCTATTTCTGAAGTAAGAGGCCTAACTGACGTGCTGCCTAAGATTCCCTACTAGTACATATGCTAAAGCCTAACTGACTTTAAAAATACATGTATTTCCATATTTTTAAACACATCAACTAAGCAAATTATTCACCCAGATCCATTTGAAATCAAGCTTGACTCACAGTGTGATCTTAGGCACATGACCAGGATGTTAAATGTAATCTACCATGTCTGTCTCTGCATGCAATATCTGTGTCTCTACTCAGACTATTTCACTGTGTCTACTGGCAAAAAACAGAGCACATATATATAAGCAAGACATAACATTCCTTTTTCAATTCAAAGGCACACCCTGGATCTTGATTGCACAGCTTAGAGCCTATTTCTGAAGTAAGAGGCCTAACAGACATGCTGCCTAAGATTCCCTACTAGTACATATGCTAAAGCCTAACTGACTTTAAAAATACATGTATTTCCATATTTTTAAACACATCAACTAAGCAAAATATTCACCCAGATCCATTTAAAATCAAGCTTGACTCACAGTGTGATCTTAGGCATATGACCAGGATGTTACATGTAATCTACCATGTCTGTATCTGCATGCAATATGTGTGTCTCTGCTCAGACTATTTCACTGTGTCTACTGGCAAAAAACAGAGCACATATATATAAGCAAGACATAACATTCCTTTTTCATTTCAAAGGCACACCCTGGATCTTGATTGCACAACTTAGAGCCTATTTCTGAAGAAATAGGCCTAACAGACATGCTGCCTAAGATTCCCTACTAGTACATATGCTAAAGCCTAACTGACTTTAAAAATACATGTATTTCCATATTTTTAAACACATCAACTAAGCAAATTATTCACCCAGATCCATTTAAAATCAAGCTTGACTCACAGTGTGATCTTAGGCATATGACCAGGATGTTACATGTAATCTACCATGTCTGTATCTGCATGCAATATGTGTGTCTCTGCTCAGACTATTTCACTGTGTCTACTGGCACAAAACAGACCACATATATATAAGCAAGACATAACATTCCTTTTTCATTTCAAAGGCACACCCTGGATCTTGATTGCACAGCTTATAGCCTATTTCTGAAGTAAAAGGCCTAACAGACATGCTGCCTAAGATTCTCTACTAGTACATATGCTAAAGCCTAACTGACATTAAAAATTCATGTATTTCCATATTTTAAACACATCAACTAAGCAAAATATTCACCCAGATCCATTTAAAATCAAGCTTGACTCACAGTGTGATCTTAGGCACATGGCCAGGATGTTACATGTAATCTACCATGTCTGTCTCTGCATGCAATATGTGTGTCTCTGCTCATATTATTTCACTGTGTCTACTGGCAAAAAACAGACCACATATATATAAGCAAGACATAACATTCCTTTTTCATTTCAAAGGCACTCCCTGGATCTTGATTGCACAGCTTAGAGCCTATTTCTGAAGTAAGAGGCCTAACAGACGTGCTGCCTAAGATTCCCTACTAGTACATATGCTAAAGCCTAACTGACTTTAAAAATACATATATTTCCATATTTTTAAGCACATCAACTAAGCAAATTATTCACCCAGATCCATTTAAAATCAAGCTTGACTCACAGTGTGATCTTAGGCGCATGACTAGCATGTTACATGTAATCTACCATGTCTGTCTCTGCATGCAATATGTGTGTCTCAGCTCAGACTATTTCACTGTGTCTACTGGCAAAAAATCAGACCACATATATATAAGCAAGATATAACATTCCTTTTTCATTTCAAAGGCACGCCCTGGATCTTGATTGCACAGCTTAGAGCCTATTTCTGAAGTAAGAGGCCTAACAGACGTGCTGCCTAAGATTCCCTACTAGTACATATGCTAAAGCCTAACTGACTTTAAAAATACATGTATTTCCATATTTTTAAACACATCAACTAAGCAAATTATTCACCCAGATCCATTTGAAATCAAGCTTGACTCACAGTGTGATCTTAGGCACATGACCAGGATGTTACATGTAATCTACCATGTCTGTCTCTGCATGCAATATGTGTGTCTCTACTCAGGCTATTTCACTGTGTCTACTGGCAAAAAACAGACCACATATATATAAGCAAGACATAACATTCCTTTTTCATTTCAAAGGCACACCCTGGATCTTGATTGCACAGCTTAGAGCCTATTTCTGAAGTAAGAGGCCTAACAGACATGCTGCGTAAGATTCCCTACTAGTAGATATGCTAAAGCCTAACTGACTTTAAAAATACATGTATTTCCATATTTTTAAACACATCAACTAAGCAAAATATTCACCCAGATCCATTTAAAATCAAGCTTGACTCACAGTGTGATCTTAGGCACATGACCAGGATGTTACATGTAATCTACCATGTCTGTCTCTGCATGCATTATGTGTGTCTCTGCTCATATTATTTCACTGTGTCTACTGGCAAAAAACAGACGACATATATATATAAGCAAGACATAACATTCCTTTTTTATTTCAAAGGCACACCCTGGATCTTGATTGCACAGCTTAGAGCCTATTTCTGAAGTAAGAGGCCTAACATACATGCTGCCTAAGATTCCCTACTAGTACATATGCTAAAGCCTAACTGACTTTAAAAATACATGTATTTCCATATTTTTAAACACATCAACTAAGCAAAATATTCACCCAGATCCATTTAAAATCAAGCTTGACTCACAGTGTGATCTTAGGCATATGACCAGGATGTTACATGTAATCTACCATGTCTGTCTCTGCATGCAATATGTGTGTCTCTGCTCATATTATTTCACTGTGTCTACTGGCAAAAAACAGACCACATATATATAAGCAAGACATAACATTCCTTTTTCATTTCAAAGGCACACCCTGGATCTTGATTGCACAGCTGAGAGCCTATTTCTGAAGTAATAGGCCTAACAGACATGCTGCCTAAGATTCCCTACTAGTACATATGCTAAAGCCTAACTGACTTTAAAAAAACATGTATTTCCATATTTTTAAACACATCAACTAAGCAAATTATTCACCCAGATCCATTTAAAATCAAGCTTGACTCACAGTGTGATCTTAGGCTCATGACCAGCATGTTACATGTAATCTACCATGTCTGTCTCTGCATGCAATATGTGTGTCTCTGCTCAGACTATTTCACTTTGTCTACTGGCACAAAACAGACCACATATATATAAGCAAGACATAACATTCCTTTTTCATTTCAAATGCACACCCTGGATCTTGATTGCACAGCTTAGAGCCTATTTCTGAAGTAAGAGTCCTAACATACATGCTGCCTAAGATTCCCTACTAGTACATATGCTAAAGCCTAACTGACTTTAAAAATACATGTATTTCCATATTTTTAAACACATCAACTAAGCAAAATATTCACCCAGATCCATTTAAAATCAAGCTTGACTCACAGTGTGATCTTAAGCATATGACCAGGATGTTACATGTAATCTACCATGTCTGTCTCTGCATGCAATATGTGTGTCTCTGCTCATATTATTTCACTGTGTCTACTGGCAAAAAACAGACCACATATATATAAGCAAGACATAACATTCCTTTTTCATTTCAAAGGCACTCCCTGGATCTTGATTGCACAGCTTAGATCCTATTTCTGAAGTAAGGGGCCTAACAGACGTGCTGCCTAAGATTCCCTACTAGTACATATGCTAAAGCCTAACTGACTTTAAGAATACATATATTTCCATATTTTTAAACACATCAACTAAGCAAATTATTCACCCAGATCCATTTAAAATCAAGCTTGACTCACACTGTGATCTTAGGCGCATGACCAGCATGTTACATGTAATCTACCATGTCTGTCTCTGCATGCAATATGTGTGTCTCTGCTCAGACTATTTCACTGTGTCTACTGGCAAAAAATCAGACCACATATATATAAGCAAGACATAACATTCCTTTTTCATTTCAAAGGCACGCCCTGGATCTTGATTGCACAGCTTAGAGCCTATTTCTGAAGTAAGAGGCCTAACAGACGTGCTGCCTAAGATTCCCTACTAGTACATATGCTAAAGCCTAACTGACTTTAAAAATACATGTATTTCCATATTTTTAAACACATCAACTAAGCAAATTATTCACCCAGATCCATTTGAAATCAAGCTTGACTCACAGTGTGATCTTAGGCACATGACCAGGATGTTACATGTAATCTACCATGTCTGTCTCTGCATGCAATATCTGTGTCTCTACTCAGACTATTTCACTGTGTCTACTGGCAAAAAACAGACCACATATATATAAGCAAGACATAACATTCCTTTTTCAATTCAAAGGCACACCCTGGATCTTGATTGCACAGCTTAGAGCCTATTTCTGAAGTAAGAGGCCTAACAGACATGCTGCCTAAGATTCCCTACTAGTACATATGCTAAAGCCTAACTGACTTTAAAAATACATGTATTTCCATATTTTTAAACACATCAACTAAGCAAAATATTCACCCAGATCCATTTAAAATCAAGCCTGACTCGCAGTGTGATCTTAGGCACATGACCAGGATGTTACATGTAATCTACCATGTCTGTCTCTGCATGCAATATGTGCGTCTCTGCTCAGATTATTTCACTGTGTCTACTGGCAAAAAACAGACGACATATATATAAGCAAGACATAACATTCCTTTTTCATTTCAAAGGCACGCCCTGGATCTTGATTGCACAGCTTAGAGCCTATTTCTGAAGTAAGAGGCCTAACTGACGTGCTGCCTAAGATTCCCTACTAGTACATATGCTAAAGCCTAACTGACTTTAAAAATACATGTATTTCCATATTTTTAAACACATCAACTAAGCAAATTATTCACCCAGATCCATTTGAAATCAAGCTTGACTCACAGTGTGATCTTAGGCACATGACCAGGATGTTAAATGTAATCTACCATGTCTGTCTCTGCATGCAATATCTGTGTCTCTACTCAGACTATTTCACTGTGTCTACTGGCAAAAAACAGAGCACATATATATAAGCAAGACATAACATTCCTTTTTCAATTCAAAGGCACACCCTGGATCTTGATTGCACAGCTTAGAGCCTATTTCTGAAGTAAGAGGCCTAACAGACATGCTGCCTAAGATTCCCTACTAGTACATATGCTAAAGCCTAACTGACTTTAAAAATACATGTATTTCCATATTTTTAAACACATCAACTAAGCAAAATATTCACCCAGATCCATTTAAAAACAAGCTTGACTCACAGTGTGATCTTAGGCATATGACCAGGATGTTACATGTAATCTACCATGTCTGTCTCTGCATGCAATATGTGTGTCTCTGCTCATATTATTTCACTGTGTCTACTGGCAAAAAAAAGACCACATATATATAAGCAAGACATAACATTCCTTTTTCATTTCAAAGGCACACCCTGGATCTTGATTGCACAGCTTAGAGCCTATTTCTGTAGTAAGAGGCCTAACAGACGTGCTGCCTAAGATTCCCTACTAGTACATATGCTAAATCCTAACTGACTTTAAAAATACATGTATTTCCATATTTTTAAACACATCAACTAAGCAAATTATTCACCAAGATCCATTTAAAATCAAGCTTGACTCACAGTGTGATCTTAGGCTCATGACCAGGATGTTACATGTAATCTACCATGTCTGTCTCTGCATGCAATATGTGTGTCTCTGCTCAAACTATTTCACTGTGTCTACTGGCAAAAAACAGACCACATATATATAAGCAAGACATAACATTCCTTTTTCATTTCAAAGGCACACCCTGGATCTTGATTGCACAGCTTAGAGCCGATTTCTGAAGTGAGAGGCCTAAAAGACATGCTGCCTAAGATTCCCTACTAGTACATATGCTAAAGCCTAACTAACTTTAAAAATACATGTATTTCCATATTTTAAACACATCAACTAAGCAAAATATTCACCCAGATCCATTTAAAATCAAGCTTGACTCACAGTGTGATCTTAGGCACATGACCAGGATGTTACATGTAATCTACCATGTCTGTCTCTGCATGCAATATGTGTGTCTCTGCTCATAATATTTCACTGTGTCTACTGGCAAAAAACAGACCACATATATATAAGCAAGACATAACATTCCTTTTTCATTTCAAAGGCACATCCTGGATCTTGATTGCACAACTTAGAGCCTATTTCTGAAGTAAGAGACCTAACAGACGTGCTGCCTAAGATTCCCTACTAGTACATATGCTAAAGCCTAACTGACTTTAAAAATACAAATATTTCCATATTTTTTAAACACATCAACTAAGCAAATTATTCACCCAGATCCATTTAAAATCAAGCTTGACTCACAGTGTGATCCTAGGCTCATGACCAGCATGTTACATGTAATCTACCATGTCTGTCTCTGCATGCAATATGTGTGTCTCTGCTCATACTATTTCACTATGTCTACTGACAAAAAACAGACCACATATATATAAGCAAGACATAACATTCCTTTTTCATTTCAAAGGCACGCCCTGGATCTTGATTGCACAGCTTAGAGCCTATTTCTGAAGTAAGAGGCCTAACAGACGTGCTGCCTAAGATTCCCTACTAGTACATATGCTAAACGCCTAACTGACTTTAAAAATACATGTATTTCCATATTTTTAAACACATCAACTAAGCAAATTATTCACCCAGATCCATTTAAAATCAAGCCTGACTCACAGTGTGATCTTAGGCACATGACCAGGATGTTACATGTAATCTACCATGTCTGTCTCTGCATGCATTATGTGTGTCTCTGCTCAGATTATTTCACTGTGTCTACTGGCAAAAAACAGACGACATATATATAAGCAAGACATAACATTCCTTTTTCATTTCAAAGGCACGCCCTGGATCTTGATTGCACAGCTTAGAGCCTATTTATGAAGTAAGAGGCCTAACTGACGTGCTGCCTAAGATTCCCTACTAGTACATATGCTAAAGCCTAACTGACTTTAAAAATACATGTATTTCCATATTTTTAAACACATCAACTAAGCAAATTATTCACCCAGATCCATTTGAAATCAAGCTTGACTCACAGTGTGATCTTAGGCACATGACCAGGATGTTACATGTAATCTACCATGTCTGTCTCTGCATGCAATATGTGTGTCTCTGCTCATATTATTTCACTGTGTCTACTGGCAAAAAACAGACCACATATATATAAGCAAGACATAACATTCCTTTTTCATTTCAAAGGCACACCCTGGATCTTGATTGCACAACTTAGAGCCTATTTCTGAAGAAATAGGCCTAACAGACATGCTGCCTAAGATTCCCTACTAGTACATATGCTAAAGCCTAACTGACTTTAAAAATACATGTATTTCCATATTTTTAAACACATCAACTAAGCAAATTATTCACCCAGATCCATTTAAAATCAAGCTTGACTCACAGTGTGATCTTAGGCATATGACCAGGATGTTACATGTAATCTACCATGTCTGTATCTGCATGCAATATGTGTGTCTCTGCTCAGACTATTTCACTGTGTCTACTGGCACAAAACAGACCACATATATATAAGCAAGACATAACATTCCTTTTTCATTTCAAAGGCACACCCTGGATCTTGATTGCACAGCTTATAGCCTATTTCTGAAGTAAAAGGCCTAACAGACATGCTGCCTAAGATTCTCTACTAGTACATATGCTAAAGCCTAACTGACATTAAAAATACATGTATTTCCATATTTTAAACACATCAACTAAGCAAAATATTCACCCAGATCCATTTAAAATCAAGCTTGACTCACAGTGTGATCTTAGGCACATGGCCAGGATGTTACATGTAATCTACCATGTCTGTCTCTGCATGCAATATGTGTGTCTCTGCTCATATTATTTCACTGTGTCTACTGGCAAAAAACAGACCACATATATATAAGCAAGACATAACATTCCTTTTTCATTTCAAAGGCACTCCCTGGATCTTGATTGCACAGCTTAGAGCCTATTTCTGAAGTAAGAGGCCTAACAGACGTGCTGCCTAAGATTCCCTACTAGTACATATGCTAAAGCCTAACTGACTTTAAAAATACATATATTTCCATATTTTTAAGCACATCAACTAAGCAAATTATTCACCCAGATCCATTTAAAATCAAGCTTGACTCACAGTGTGATCTTAGGCGCATGACTAGCATGTTACATGTAATCTACCATGTCTGTCTCTGCATGCAATATGTGTGTCTCAGCTCAGACTATTTCACTGTGTCTACTGGCAAAAAATCAGACCACATATATATAAGCAAGATATAACATTCCTTTTTCATTTCAAAGGCACGCCCTGGATCTTGATTGCACAGCTTAGAGCCTATTTCTGAAGTAAGAGGCCTAACAGACGTGCTGCCTAAGATTCCCTACTAGTACATATGCTAAAGCCTAACTGACTTTAAAAATACATGTATTTCCATATTTTTAAACACATCAACTAAGCAAATTATTCACCCAGATCCATTTGAAATCAAGCTTGACTCACAGTGTGATCTTAGGCACATGACCAGGATGTTACATGTAATCTACCATGTCTGTCTCTGCATGCAATATGTGTGTCTCTACTCAGGCTATTTCACTGTGTCTACTGGCAAAAAACAGACCACATATATATAAGCAAGACATAACATTCCTTTTTCATTTCAAAGGCACACCCTGGATCTTGATTGCACAGCTTAGAGCCTATTTCTGAAGTAAGAGGCCTAACAGACATGCTGCGTAAGATTCCCTACTAGTAGATATGCTAAAGCCTAACTGACTTTAAAAATACATGTATTTCCATATTTTTAAACACATCAACTAAGCAAAATATTCACCCAGATCCATTTAAAATCAAGCTTGACTCACAGTGTGATCTTAGGCACATGACCAGGATGTTACATGTAATCTACCATGTCTGTCTCTGCATGCATTATGTGTGTCTCTGCTCATATTATTTCACTGTGTCTACTGGCAAAAAACAGACGACATATATATATAAGCAAGACATAACATTCCTTTTTTATTTCAAAGGCACACCCTGGATCTTGATTGCACAGCTTAGAGCCTATTTCTGAAGTAAGAGGCCTAACATACATGCTGCCTAAGATTCCCTACTAGTACATATGCTAAAGCCTAACTGACTTTAAAAATACATGTATTTCCATATTTTTAAACACATCAACTAAGCAAAATATTCACCCAGATCCATTTAAAATCAAGCTTGACTCACAGTGTGATCTTAGGCATATGACCAGGATGTTACATGTAATCTACCATGTCTGTCTCTGCATGCAATATGTGTGTCTCTGCTCATATTATTTCACTGTGTCTACTGGCAAAAAACAGACCACATATATATAAGCAAGACATAACATTCCTTTTTCATTTCAAAGGCACACCCTGGATCTTGATTGCACAGCTGAGAGCCTATTTCTGAAGTAATAGGCCTAACAGACATGCTGCCTAAGATTCCCTACTAGTACATATGCTAAAGCCTAACTGACTTTAAAAAAACATGTATTTCCATATTTTTAAACACATCAACTAAGCAAATTATTCACCCAGATCCATTTAAAATCAAGCTTGACTCACAGTGTGATCTTAGGCTCATGACCAGCATGTTACATGTAATCTACCATGTCTGTCTCTGCATGCAATATGTGTGTCTCTGCTCAGACTATTTCACTTTGTCTACTGGCACAAAACAGACCACATATATATAAGCAAGACATAACATTCCTTTTTCATTTCAAATGCACACCCTGGATCTTGATTGCACAGCTTAGAGACTATTTCTGAAGTAAAAGGCCTAACAGACATGCTGCCTAAGATTCCCTACTAGTACATATGCTAAAGCCTAACTGACATTAAAAATACATGTATTTCCATATTTTTAAACACATCAACTAAGCAAAATATTCACCCAGATCCATTTAAAATCAAGCTTGACTCACAGTGTGATCTTAAGCATATGACCAGGATGTTACATGTAATCTACCATGTCTGTCTCTGCATGCAATATGTGTGTCTCTGCTCATATTATTTCACTGTGTCTACTGGCAAAAAACAGACCACATATATATAAGCAAGACATAACATTCCTTTTTCATTTCAAAGGCACTCCCTGGATCTTGATTGCACAGCTTAGAGCCTATTTCTGAAGTAAGGGGCCTAACAGACGTGCTGCCTAAGATTCCCTACTAGTACATATGCTAAAGCCTAACTGACTTTAAGAATACATATATTTCCATATTTTTAAACACATCAACTAAGCAAATTATTCACCCAGATCCATTTAAAATCAAGCTTGACTCACACTGTGATCTTAGGCGCATGACCAGCATGTTACATGTAATCTACCATGTCTGTCTCTGCATGCAATATGTGTGTCTCTGCTCAGACTATTTCACTGTGTCTACTGGCAAAAAATCAGACCACATATATATAAGCAAGACATAACATTCCTTTTTCATTTCAAAGGCACGCCCTGGATCTTGATTGCACAGCTTAGAGCCTATTTCTGAAGTAAGAGGCCTAACAGACGTGCTGCCTAAGATTCCCTACTAGTACATATGCTAAAGCCTAACTGACTTTAAAAATACATGTATTTCCATATTTTTAAACACATCAACTAAGCAAATTATTCACCCAGATCCATTTGAAATCAAGCTTGACTCACAGTGTGATCTTAGGCACATGACCAGGATGTTACATGTAATCTACCATGTCTGTCTCTGCATGCAATATCTGTGTCTCTACTCAGACTATTTCACTGTGTCTACTGGCAAAAAACAGACCACATATATATAAGCAAGACATAACATTCCTTTTTCATTTCAAAGGCACACCCTGGATCTTGATTGCACAGCTTAGAGCCTATTTCTGAAGTAAGAGGCCTAACATACATGCTGCCTAAGATTCCCTACTAGTACATATGCTAAAGCCTAACTGACTTTAAAAATACATGTATTTCCATATTTTTAAACACATCAACTAAGCAAAATATTCACCCAGATCCATTTAAAATCAAGCTTGACTCACAGTGTGATCTTAAGCATATGACCAGGATGTTACATGTAATCTACCATGTCTGTCTCTGCATGCAATATGTGTGTCTCTGCTCATATTATTTCACTGTGTCTACTGGCAAAAAACAGACCACATATATATAAGCAAGACATAACATTCCTTTTTCATTTCAAAGGCACTCCCTGGATCTTGATTGCACAGCTTAGAGCCTATTTCTGAAGTAAGGGGCCTAACAGACGTGCTGCCTAAGATTCCCTACTAGTACATATGCTAAAGCCTAACTGACTTTAAGAATACATATATTTCCATATTTTTAAACACATCAACTAAGCAAATTATTCACCCAGATCCATTTAAAATCAAGCTTGACTCACACTGTGATCTTAGGCGCATGACCAGCATGTTACATGTAATCTACCATGTCTGTCTCTGCATGCAATATGTGTGTCTCTGCTCAGACTATTTCACTGTGTCTACTGGCAAAAAATCAGACCACATATATATAAGCAAGACATAACATTCCTTTTTCATTTCAAAGGCACGCCCTGGATCTTGATTGCACAGCTTAGAGCCTATTTCTGAAGTAAGAGGCCTAACAGACGTGCTGCCTAAGATTCCCTACTAGTACATATGCTAAAGCCTAACTGACTTTAAAAATACATGTATTTCCATATTTTTAAACACATCAACTAAGCAAATTATTCACCCAGATCCATTTGAAATCAAGCTTGACTCACAGTGTGATCTTAGGCACATGACCAGGATGTTACATGTAATCTACCATGTCTGTCTCTGCATGCAATATCTGTGTCTCTACTCAGACTATTTCACTGTGTCTACTGGCAAAAAACAGACCACATATATATAAGCAAGACATAACATTCCTTTTTCAATTCAAAGGCACACCCTGGATCTTGATTGCACAGCTTAGAGCCTATTTCTGAAGTAAGAGGCCTAACAGACATGCTGCCTAAGATTCCCTACTAGTACATATGCTAAAGCCTAACTGACTTTAAAAATACATGTATTTCCATATTTTTAAACACATCAACTAAGCAAAATATTCACCCAGATCCATTTAAAATCAAGCCTGACTCGCAGTGTGATCTTAGGCACATGACCAGGATGTTACATGTAATCTACCATGTCTGTCTCTGCATGCATTATGTGCGTCTCTGCTCAGATTATTTCACTGTGTCTACTGGCAAAAAACAGACGACATATATATAAGCAAGACATAACATTCCTTTTTCATTTCAAAGGCACGCCCTGGATCTTGATTGCACAGCTTAGAGCCTATTTCTGAAGTAAGAGGCCTAACTGACGTGCTGCCTAAGATTCCCTACTAGTACATATGCTAAAGCCTAACTGACTTTAAAAATACATGTATTTCCATATTTTTAAACACATCAACTAAGCAAATTATTCACCCAGATCCATTTGAAATCAAGCTTGACTCACAGTGTGATCTTAGGCACATGACCAGGATGTTACATGTAATCTACCATGTCTGTCTCTGCATGCAATATCTGTGTCTCTACTCAGACTATTTCACTGTGTCTACTGGCAAAAAAAAGACCACATATATATAAGCAAGACATAACATTCCTTTTTCATTTCAAAGGCACACCCTGGATCTTGATTGCACAGCTTAGAGCCTATTTCTGTAGTAAGAGGCCTAACAGACGTGCTGCCTAAGATTCCCTACTAGTACATATGCTAAATCCTAACTGACTTTAAAAATACATGTATTTCCATATTTTTAAACACATCAACTAAGCAAATTATTCACCAAGATCCATTTAAAATCAAGCTTGACTCACAGTGTGATCTTAGGCTCATGACCAGGATGTTACATGTAATCTACCATGTCTGTCTCTGCATGCAATATGTGTGTCTCTGCTCAAACTATTTCACTGTGTCTACTGGCAAAAAACAGACCACATATATATAAGCAAGACATAACATTCCTTTTTCATTTCAAAGGCACACCCTGGATCTTGATTGCACAGCTTAGAGCCGATTTCTGAAGTGAGAGGCCTAAAAGACATGCTGCCTAAGATTCCCTACTAGTACATATGCTAAAGCCTAACTGACTTTAAAAATACATGTATTTCCATATTTTAAACACATCAACTAAGCAAATTATTCACCCAGATCCATTTAAAATCAAGCTTGACTCACAGTGTGATCCTAGGCTCATGACCAGCATGTTACATGTAATCTACCATGTCTGTCTCTGCATGCAATATGTGTGTCTCTGCTCATACTATATCACTATGTCTACTGACAAAAAACAGACCACATATATATAAGCAAGACATAACATTCCTTTTTCATTTCAAAGGCACGCCCTGGATCTTGATTGCACAGCTTAGAGCCTATTTCTGAAGTAAGAGGCCTAACAGACGTGCTGCCTAAGATTCCCTACTAGTACATATGCTAAACGCCTAACTGACTTTAAAAATACATGTATTTCCATATTTTTAAACACATCAACTAAGCAAATTATTCACCCAGATCCATTTAAAATCAAGCCTGACTCACAGTGTGATCTTAGGCACATGACCAGGATGTTACATGTAATCTACCATGTCTGTCTCTGCATGCATTATGTGTGTCTCTGCTCAGATTATTTCACTGTGTCTACTGGCAAAAAACAGACGACATATATATAAGCAAGACATAACATTCCTTTTTCATTTCAAAGGCACGCCCTGGATCTTGATTGCACAGCTTAGAGCCTATTTATGAAGTAAGAGGCCTAACTGACGTGCTGCCTAAGATTCCCTACTAGTACATATGCTAAAGCCTAACTGACTTTAAAAATACATGTATTTCCATATTTTTAAACACATCAACTAAGCAAATTATTCACCCAGATCCATTTAAAATCAAGCTTGACTCACAGTGTGATCTTAGGCTCATGACCAGGATGTTACATGTAATCTACCATGTCTGTCTCTGCATGCAATATGTGTGTCTCTGCTCAAACTATTTCACTGTGTCTACTGGCAAAAAACAGACCACATATATATAAGCAAGACATAACATTCCTTTTTCATTTCAAAGGCACACCCTGGATCTTGATTGCACAGCTTAGAGCCTATTTCTGAAGTGAGAGGCCTAACAGACATGCTGCCTAGGATTCCCTACTAGTACATATGCTAAAGCCTAACTGACTTTAGAAATACATGTATTTCCATATTTTAAACACATCAACTAAGCAAAATATTCACCCAGATTCATTTAAAATCAAGCTTGACTCACAGTGTGATCTTAGGCACATGACCAGGATGTTACATGTAATCTACCATGTCTGTCTCTGCATGCAATATGTGTGTTTCTGCTCATATTATTTCACTGTGTCTACTGGCAAAAAACAGACCACATATATATAAGCAAGACATAACATTCCTTTTTCATTTCAAAGGCACACCCTGGATCTTGATTGCACAACTTAGAACCTATTTCTGAAGTAGGAGGACTAACAGACATGCTGCCTAAGTTTCCCTACAAGTACATATGCTAAAGCCTAACTGACTTTAAAAATACATGTATTTCCATATTTTTAAACACATCAACTAAGCAAAATATTCACCGAGATCCATTTAAAAACAAGCTTGACTCACAGTGTGATCTTAGGCATATGACCAGGATGTTACATGTAATCTACCATGTCTGTCTCTGCATGCAATATGTGTGTCTCTGCTCATATTATTTCACTGTGTCTACTGGCAAAAAAAAGACCACATATATATAAGCAAGACATAACATTCCTTTTTCATTTCAAAGGCACACCCTGGATCTTGATTGCACAGCTTAGAGCCTATTTCTGTAGTAAGAGGCCTAACAGACGTGCTGCCTAAGATTCCCTACTAGTACATATGCTAAATCCTAACTGACTTTAAAAATACATGTATTTCCATATTTTTAAACACATCAACTAAGCAAATTATTCACCAAGATCCATTTAAAATCAAGCTTGACTCACAGTGTGATCTTAGGCTCATGACCAGGATGTTACATGTAATCTACCATGTCTGTCTCTGCATGCAATATGTGTGTCTCTGCTCAAACTATTTCACTGTGTCTACTGGCAAAAAACAGACCACATATATATAAGCAAGACATAACATTCCTTTTTCATTTCAAAGGCACACCCTGGATCTTGATTGCACAGCTTAGAGCCGATTTCTGAAGTGAGAGGCCTAAAAGACATGCTGCCTAAGATTCCCTACTAGTACATATGCTAAAGCCTAACTGACTTTAAAAATACATGTATTTCCATATTTTAAACACATCAACTAAGCAAAATATTCACCCAGATCCATTTAAAATCAAGCTTGACTCACAGTGTGATCTTAGGCACATGACCAGGATGTTACATGTAATCTACCATGTCTGTCTCTGCATGCAATATGTGTGTCTCTGCTCATAATATTTCACTGTGTCTACTGGCAAAAAACAGACCACATATATATAAGCAAGACATAACATTCCTTTTTCATTTCAAAGGCACATCCTGGATCTTGATTGCACAACTTAGAGCCTATTTCTGAAGTAAGAGGCCTAACAGACGTGCTGCCTAAGATTCCCTACTAGTACATATGCTAAAGCCTAACTGACTTTAAAAATACAAATATTTCCATATTTTTTAAACACATCAACTAAGCAAATTATTCACCCAGATCCATTTAAAATCAAGCTTGATTCACAGTGTGATCCTAGGCTCATGACCAGCATGTTACATGTAATCTACCATGTCTGTCTCTGCATGCAATATGTGTGTCTCTGCTCATACTATTTCACTATGTCTACTGACAAAAACAGACCACATATATATAAGCAAGACATAACATTCCTTTTTCATTTCAAAGGCACGCCCTGGATCTTGATTGCACAGCTTAGAGCCTATTTCTGAAGTAAGAGGCCTAACAGACGTGCTGCCTAAGATTCCCTACTAGTACATATGCTAAACGCCTAACTGACTTTAAAAATACATGTATTTCCATATTTTTAAACACATCAACTAAGCAAATTATTCACCCAGATCCATTTAAAATCAAGCCTGACTCACAGTGTGATCTTAGGCACATGACCAGGATGTTACATGTAATCTACCATGTCTGTCTCTGCATGCATTATGTGTGTCTCTGCTCAGATTATTTCACTGTGTCTACTGGCAAAAAACAGACGACATATATATAAGCAAGACATAACATTCCTTTTTCATTTCAAAGGCACGCCCTGGATCTTGATTGCACAGCTTAGAGCCTATTTCTGAAGTAAGAGGCCTAACTGACGTGCTGCCTAAGATTCCCTACTAGTACATATGCTAAAGCCTAACTGACTTTAAAAATACATGTATTTCCATATTTTTAAACACATCAACTAAGCAAATTATTCACCCAGATCCATTTAAAATCAAGCTTGACTCACAGTGTGATCTTAGGCTCATGACCAGGATGTTACATGTAATCTACCATGTCTGTCTCTGCATGCAATATGTGTGTCTCTGCTCAAACTATTTCACTGTGTCTACTGGCAAAAAACAGACCACATATATATAAGCAAGACATAACATTCCTTTTTCATTTCAAAGGCACACCCTGGATCTTGATTGCACAGCTTAGAGCCTATTTCTGAAGTGAGAGGCCTAACAGACATGCTGCCTAGGATTCCCTACTAGTACATATGCTAAAGCCTAACTGACTTTAGAAATACATGTATTTCCATATTTTAAACACATCAACTAAGCAAAATATTCACCCAGATTCATTTAAAATCAAGCTTGACTCACAGTGTGATCTTAGGCACATGACCAGGATGTTACATGTAATCTACCATGTCTGTCTCTGCATGCAATATGTGTGTTTCTGCTCATATTATTTCACTGTGTCTACTGGCAAAAAACAGACCACATATATATAAGCAAGACATAACATTCCTTTTTCATTTCAAAGGCACACCCTGGATCTTGATTGCACAACTTAGAACCTATTTCTGAAGTAGGAGGACTAACAGACATGCTGCCTAAGTTTCCCTACAAGTACATATGCTAAAGCCTAACTGACTTTAAAAATACATGTATTTCCATATTTTTTAACACATCAACTAAGCAAAATATTCACCGAGATCCATTTAAAAACAAGCTTGACTCACAGTGTGATCTTAGGCATATGACCAGGATGTTACATGTAATCTACCATGTCTGTCTCTGCATGCAATATGTGTGTCTCTGCTCATATTATTTCACTGTGTCTACTGGCAAAAAAAAGACCACATATATATAAGCAAGACATAACATTCCTTTTTCATTTCAAAGGCACACCCTGGATCTTGATTGCACAGCTTAGAGCCTATTTCTGTAGTAAGAGGCCTAACAGACGTGCTGCCTAAGATTCCCTACTAGTACATATGCTAAATCCTAACTGACTTTAAAAATACATGTATTTCCATATTTTTAAACACATCAACTAAGCAAATTATTCACCCAGATCCATTTAAAATCAAGCTTGACTCACAGTGTGATCTTAGGCTCATGACCAGGATGTTACATGTAATCTACCATGTCTGTCTCTGCATGCAATATGTGTGTCTCTGCTCAAACTATTTCACTGTGTCTACTGGCAAAAAACAGACCACATATATATAAGCAAGACATAACATTCCTTTTTCATTTCAAAGGCACACCCTGGATCTTGATTGCACAGCTTAGAGCCGATTTCTGAAGTGAGAGGCCTAAAAGACATGCTGCCTAAGATTCCCTACTAGTACATATGCTAAAGCCTAACTGACTTTAAAAATACATGTATTTCCATATTTTAAACACATCAACTAAGCAAAATATTCACCCAGATCCATTTAAAATCAAGCTTGACTCACAGTGTGATCTTAGGCACATGACCAGGATGTTACATGTAATCTACCATGTCTGTCTCTGCATGCAATATGTGTGTCTCTGCTCATAATATTTCACTGTGTCTACTGGCAAAAAACAGACCACATATATATAAGCAAGACATAACATTCCTTTTTCATTTCAAAGGCACAGCCTGGATCTTGATTGCACAACTTAGAGCCTATTTCTGAAGTAAGAGGCCTAACAGACGTGCTGCCTAAGATTCCCTACTAGTACATATGCTAAAGCCTAACTGACTTTAAAAATACAAATATTTCCATATTTTTTAAACACATCAACTAAGCAAATTATTCACCCAGATCCATTTAAAATCAAGCTTGACTCACAGTGTGATCCTAGGCTCATGACCAGCATGTTACATGTAATCTACCATGTCTGTCTCTGCATGCAATATGTGTGTCTCTGCTCAGACTATTTCACTGTGTCTACTGG
The DNA here is from genome assembly GCF_964261635.1 of Lissotriton helveticus. Classification (NCBI taxonomy): domain Eukaryota; kingdom Metazoa; phylum Chordata; class Amphibia; order Caudata; family Salamandridae; genus Lissotriton; species Lissotriton helveticus. Next base: position 90,118 of record NW_027611973.1, read on the forward strand.
CAAAAAACAGACCACATATATATAAGCAAGACATAGCATTCCTTTTTCATTTCAAAGGCACACCCTGGATCTTGATTGCACAGCTTAGAGCCTATTTCTGTAGTAAGAGGCCTAACAGACGTGCTGCCTAAGATTCCCTACTAGTACATATGCTAAATCCTAACTGACTTTAAAAATACATGTATTTCCATATTTTTAAACACATCAACTAAGCAAATTATTCACCCAGATCCATTTAAAATCAAGCTTGACTCACAGTGTGATCTTAGGCTCATGACCAGGATGTTACATGTAATCTACCATGTCTGTCTCTGCATGCAATATGTGTGTCTCTGCTCATAATATTTCACTGTGTCTACTGGCAAAAAACAGACCACATATATATAAGCAAGACATAACATTCCTTTTTCATTTCAAAGGCACACCCTGGATCTTGATTGCACAGCTTAGAGCCTATTTCTGAAGTAAGAGGCCTAACTGACGTGCTGCCTAAGATTCCCTACTAGTACATATGCTAAAGCCTAACTGACTTTAAAAATACATGTATTTCCATATTTTTAAACACATCAACTAAGCAAATTATTCACCCAGATCCATTTAAAATCAAGCTTGACTCACAGTGTGATCTTAGGCTCATGACCAGGATGTTACATGTAATCTACCATGTCTGTCTCTGCATGCAATATGTGTGTCTCTGCTCAAACTATTTCACTGTGTCTACTGGCAAAAAATAGACCACATATATATAAGCAAGACATAACATTCCTTTTTCATTTCAAAGGCACACCCTGGATCTTGATTGCACAGCTTAGAGCCTATTTCTGAAGTGAGAGGCCTAACAGACATGCTGCCTAGGATTCCCTACTAGTACATATGCTAAAGCCTAACTGACTTTAGAAATACATGTATTTCCATATTTTAAACACATCAACTAAGCAAAATATTCACCCAGATTCATTTAAAATCAAGCTTGACTCACAGTGTGATCTTAGGCACATGACCAGGATGTTACATGTAATCTACCATGTCTGTCTCTGCATGCAATATGTGTGTTTCTGCTCATATTATTTCACTGTGTCTACTGGCAAAAAAACAGACCACATATATATAAGCAAGACATAACATTCCTTTTTCATTTCAAAGGCACACCCTGGATCTTGATTGCACAACTTAGAACCTATTTCTGAAGTAGGAGGACTAACAGACATGCTGCCTAAGTTTCCCTACAAGTACATATGCTAAAGCCTAACTGACTTTAAAAATACATGTATTTCCATATTTTTAAACACATCAACTAAGCAAAATATTCACCGAGATCCATTTAAAAACAAGCTTGACTCACAGTGTGATCTTAGGCATATGACCAGGATGTTACATGTAATCTACCATGTCTGTCTCTGCATGCAATATGTGTGTCTCTGCTCATATTATTTCACTGTGTCTACTGGCAAAAAAAAGACCACATATATATAAGCAAGACATAACATTCCTTTTTCATTTCAAAGGCACACCCTGGATCTTGATTGCACAGCTTAGAGCCTATTTCTGTAGTAAGAGGCCTAACAGACGTGCTGCCTAAGATTCCCTACTAGTACATATGCTAAATCCTAACTGACTTTAAAAATACATGTATTTCCATATTTTTAAACACATCAACTAAGCAAATTATTCACCCAGATCCATTTAAAATCAAGCTTGACTCACAGTGTGATCTTAGGCTCATGACCAGGATGTTACATGTAATCTACCATGTCTGTCTCTGCATGCAATATGTGTGTCTCTGCTCAAACTATTTCACTGTGTCTACTGGCAAAAAACAGACCACATATATATAAGCAAGACATAACATTCCTTTTTCATTTCAAAGGCACACCCTGGATCTTGATTGCACAGCTTAGAGCCGATTTCTGAAGTGAGAGGCCTAAAAGACATGCTGCCTAAGATTCCCTACTAGTACATATGCTAAAGCCTAACTGACTTTAAAAATACATGTATTTCCATATTTTAAACACATCAACTAAGCAAAATATTCACCCAGATCCATTTAAAATCAAGCTTGACTCACAGTGTGATCTTAGGCACATGACCAGGATGTTACATGTAATCTACCATGTCTGTCTCTGCATGCAATATGTGTGTCTCTGCTCATAATATTTCACTGTGTCTACTGGCAAAAAACAGACCACATATATATAAGCAAGACATAACATTCCTTTTTCATTTCAAAGGCACACCCTGGATCTTGATTGCACAACTTAGAGCCTATTTCTGAAGTAAGAGGCCTAACAGACGTGCTGCCTAAGATTCCCTACTAGTACATATGCTAAAGCCTAACTGACTTTAAAAATACAAATATTTCCATATTTTTTAAACACATCAACTAAGCAAATTATTCACCCAGATCCATTTAAAATCAAGCTTGACTCACAGTGTGATCCTAGGCTCATGACCAGCATGTTACATGTAATCTACCATGTCTGTCTCTGCATGCAATATGTGTGTCTCTGCTCAGACTATTTCACTGTGTCTACTGGAAAAAAACAGACCACATATATATAAGCAAGACATAGCATTCCTTTTTCATTTCAAAGGCACACCCTGGATCTTGATTGCACAACTTAGAGCCTATTTCTGAAGTAAGAGGCATAACAGACATGCTGCCTAAGATTCCCTACTAGTACATATGCTAAAGCCTAACTGACTTTAAAAATACATGTATTTCCATATTTTTAAACCCATAAACTAAGCAAAATATTCACCCAGATCCATTTAAAATCCAGCTTGACTCACAGTGTGATCTTAGGCACATGACCAGGATGTTACATGTAATCTACCATGTCTGTCTCTGCATGCAATATGTGTGTCTCTGCTCATATTATTTCACTGTGTCTACTGGCAAAAAACAGACCACATATATATAAGCAAGACATACCATTTCTTTTTCATTTCAAAGGCACACCCTGGATCTTCATTGCACAACTTAGAGCCTATTTCTGAAGTAAGAGGCCTAACAGACATGCTGCCTAAGATTCCCTACTAGTACATATGCTAAAGCCTAACTGACTTCAAAAATACATGTATTTCCATATTTTTAAAGACTTCAACTAAGCAAAATATTCACCCAGATCCATTTAAAATCAATCTTGACTCACAGTGTGATCTTAGGCACATGACCAGGATGTTACATGTAATCTACCATGTCTGTCTCTGCATGCAATATGTGTGTCTCTGCTCATATTATTTCACTGTGTCTACTGGCAAAAAACAGACCACATATATATAAGCAAGACATAACATTCCTTTTTCATTTCAAAGGCACACCCTGGATCTTGATTGCACAGCTTAGAGCCTATTTCTGAAGTAAGAGGCCTAACAGACATGCTGCGTAAGATTCCCTACTAGTAGATATGCTAAAGCCTAACTGACTTTAAAAATACATGTATTTTCATATTTTTAAACACATCAACTGAGTAAATTATTCACCCAGATCCATTTAAAATCAAGATTGACTCACAGTGTGATCTTAGGCACATGACCAGGATGTTACATGTAATCTACCATGTCTGTCTCTGCATGCAATATGTGTGTCTCTGCTCATACTATTTCACTATGTCTACTGACAAAAAAGAGACCACATATATATAAGCAAGACATAACATTCCTTTTTCATTTCAAAGGCACACCCTGGATCTTGATTGCACAGCTTAGAGCCTATTTCTGAAGTAAGAGGCCTAACAGACGTGCTGCCTAAGATTCCCTACTAGAACATATGCTAAAGCCTAACTGACTTTAAAAATACATGTATTTCCATATTTTTAAACACATCAACTAAGCAAAATATTCACCCAGATCCATTTAAAAACAAGCTTGACTCACAGTGTGATCTTAGGCATATGACCAGGATGTTACATGTAATCTACCATGTCTGTCTCTGCATGCAATATGTGTGTCTCTGCTCATATTATTTCACTGTGTCTACTGGCAAAAAAAAGACCACATATATATAAGCAAGACATAACATTCCTTTTTCATTTCAAAGGCACACCCTGGATCTTGATTGCACAGCTTAGAGCCTATTTCTGTAGTAAGAGGCCTAACAGACGTGCTGCCTAAGATTCCCTACTAGTACATATGCTAAATCCTAACTGACTTTAAAAATACATGTATTTCCATATTTTTAAACACATCAACTAAGCAAATTATTCACCCAGATCCATTTAAAATCAAGCTTGACTCACAGTGTGATCTTAGGCTCATGACCAGGATGTTACATGTAATCTACCATGTCTGTCTCTGCATGCAATATGTGTGTCTCTGCTCATAATATTTCACTGTGTCTACTGGCAAAAAACAGACCACATATATATAAGCAAGACATAACATTCCTTTTTCATTTTAAAGGCACATCCTGGATCTTGATTGCACAACTTAGAGCCTATTTCTGAAGTAAGAGGCCTAACAGACATGCTGCCTAAGATTCCCTACTAGTACATATGCTAAAGCCTAACTGACATTAAAAATACATGTATTTCCATATTTTAAACACATCAACTAAGCAAAATATTCACCCAGATCCATTTAAAATCAAGCTTGACTCACAGTGTGATCTTAGGCACATGGCCAGGATGTTACATGTAATCTACCATGTCTGTCTCTGCATGCAATATGTGTGTCTCTGCTCATATTATTTCACTGTGTCTACTGGCAAAAAACAGACCACATATATATAAGCAAGACATAACATTCCTTTTTCATTTCAAAGGCACTCCCTGGATCTTGATTGCACAGCTTAGAGCCTATTTCTGAAGTAAGAGGCCTAACAGACGTGCTGCCTAAGATTCCCTACTAGTACATATGCTAAAGCCTAACTGACTTTAAAAATACAAATATTTCCATATTTTTTAAACACATCAACTAAGCAAATTATTCACCCAGATCCATTTAAAATCAAGCTTGACTCACAGTGTGATCCTAGGCTCATGACCAGCATGTTACATGTAATCTACCATGTCTGTCTCTGCATGCAATATGTGTGTCTCTGCTCAGACTATTTCACTGTGTCTACTGGCACAAAACAGACCACATATATATAAGCAAGACATAGCATTCCTTTTTCATTTCAAAGGCACACCCTGGATCTTGATTGCACAGCTTAGAGCCTATTTCTGAAGTAAAAGGCCTAACAGACATGCTGCCTAAGATTCCCTACTAGTACATATGCTAAAGCCTAACTGACATTAAAAATACATGTATTTCCATATTTTAAACACATCAACTAAGCAAAATATTCACCCAGATCCATTTAAAATCAAGCTTGACTCACAGTGTGATCTTAGGCACATGGCCAGGATGTTACATGTAATCTACCATGTCTGTCTCTGCATGCAATATGTGTGTCTCTGCTCATATTATTTCACTGTGTCTACTGGCAAAAAACAGACCACATATATATAAGCAAGACATAACATTCCTTTTTCATTTCAAAGGCACTCCCTGGATCTTGATTGCACAGCTTAGAGCCTATTTCTGAAGTAAGAGGCCTAACAGACGTGCTGCCTAAGATTCCCTACTAGTACATATGCTAAAGCCTAACTGACTTTAAAAATACATATATTTCCATATTTTTAAGCACATCAACTAAGCAAATTATTCACCCAGATCCATTTGAAATCAAGCTTGACTCACAGTGTGATCTTAGGCACATGGCCAGGATGTTACATGTAATCTACCATGTCTGTCTCTGCATGCAATATGTGTGTCTCTACTCAGACTATTTCACTGTGTCTACTGGCAAAAAATCAGACCACATATATATAAGCAAGATATAACATTCCTTTTTCATTTCAAAGGCACACCCTGGATCTTGATTGCACAGCTTAGAGCCTATTTCTGAAGTAAGAGGCCTAACAGACGTGCTGCCTAAGATTCCCTACTAGTACATATGCTAAAGCCTAACTGACTTTAAAAATACATGTATTTCCATATTTTTAAACACATCAACTAAGCAAATTATTCACCCAGATCCATTTGAAATCAAGCTTGACTCACAGTGTGATCTTAGGCACATGACCAGGATGTTACATGTAATCTACCATGTCTGTCTCTGCATGCAATATGTGTGTCTCTACTCAGACTATTTCACTGTGTCTACTGGCAAAAAACAGACCACATATATATAAGCAAGACATAACATTCCTTTTTCATTTCAAAGGCACACCCTGGATCTTGATTGCACAGCTTAGAGCCTATTTCTGAAGTAAGAGGCCTAACAGACATGCTGCGTAAGATTCCCTACTAGTAGATATGCTAAAGCCTAACTGACTTTAAAAAAACATGTATTTCCATATTTTTAAACACATCAACTAAGCAAAATATTCACCCAGATCCATTTAAAATCAAGCTTGACTCACAGTGTGATCTTAGGCACATGACCAGGATGTTACATGTAATCTACCATGTCTGTCTCTGCATGCATTATGTGTGTCTCTGCTCATATTATTTCACTGTGTCTACTGGCAAAAAACAGACGACATATATATATAAGCAAGACATAACATTCCTTTTTCATTTCAAAGGCACACCCTGGATCTTGATTGCACAGCTTAGAGCCTATTTCTGAAGTAAGAGGCCTAACATACATGCTGCCTAAGATTCCCTACTAGTACATATGCTAAAGCCTAACTGACTTTAAAAATACATGTATTTCCATATTTTTAAAGACTTCAACTAAGCAAAATATTCACCCAGATCCATTTAAAATCAATCTTGACTCACAGTGTGATCTTAGGCACATGACCAGGATGTTACATGTAATCTACCATGTCTGTCTCTGCATGCAATATGTGTGTCTCTGCTCATATTATTTCACTGTGTCTACTGGCAAAAAACAGACCACATATATATAAGCAAGACATAACATTCCTTTTTCATTTCAAAGGCACACCCTGGATCTTGATTGCACAGCTTAGAGCCTATTTCTGAAGTAAGAGGCCTAACAGACATGCTGCGTAAGATTCCCTACTAGTAGATATGCTAAAGCCTAACTGACTTTAAAAATACATGTATTTTCATATTTTTAAACACATCAACTGAGTAAATTATTCACCCAGATCCATTTAAAATCAAGATTGACTCACAGTGTGATCTTAGGCACATGACCAGGATGTTACATGTAATCTACCATGTCTGTCTCTGCATGCAATATGTGTGTCTCTGCTCATACTATTTCACTATGTCTACTGACAAAAAAGAGACCACATATATATAAGCAAGACATAACATTCCTTTTTCATTTCAAAGGCACACCCTGGATCTTGATTGCACAGCTTAGAGCCTATTTCTGAAGTAAGAGGCCTAACAGACGTGCTGCCTAAGATTCCCTACTAGAACATATGCTAAAGCCTAACTGACTTTAAAAATACATGTATTTCCATATTTTTAAACACATCAACTAAGCAAAATATTCACCCAGATCCATTTAAAAACAAGCTTGACTCACAGTGTGATCTTAGGCATATGACCAGGATGTTACATGTAATCTACCATGTCTGTCTCTGCATGCAATATGTGTGTCTCTGCTCATATTATTTCACTGTGTCTACTGGCAAAAAAAAGACCACATATATATAAGCAAGACATAACATTCCTTTTTCATTTCAAAGGCACACCCTGGATCTTGATTGCACAGCTTAGAGCCTATTTCTGTAGTAAGAGGCCTAACAGACGTGCTGCCTAAGATTCCCTACTAGTACATATGCTAAATCCTAACAGACTTTAAAAATACATGTATTTCCATATTTTTAAACACATCAACTAAGCAAATTATTCACCCAGATCCATTTAAAATCAAGCTTGACTCACAGTGTGATCTTAGGCTCATGACCAGGATGTTACATGTAATCTACCATGTCTGTCTCTGCATGCAATATGTGTGTCTCTGCTCATAATATTTCACTGTGTCTACTGGCAAAAAACAGACCACATATATATAAGCAAGACATAACATTCCTTTTTCATTTTAAAGGCACATCCTGGATCTTGATTGCACAACTTAGAGCCTATTTCTGAAGTAAGAGGCCTAACAGACGTGCTGCCTAAGATTCCCTACTAGTACATATGCTAAAGCCTAACTGACTTTAAAAATACAAATATTTCCATATTTTTTAAACACATCAACTAAGCAAATTATTCACCCAGATCCATTTAAAATCAAGCTTGACTCACAGTGTGATCCTAGGCTCATGACCAGCATGTTACATGTAATCTACCATGTCTGTCTCTGCATGCAATATGTGTGTCTCTGCTCAGACTATTTCACTGTGTCTACTGGCACAAAACAGACCACATATATATAAGCAAGACATAGCATTCCTTTTTCATTTCAAAGGCACACCCTGGATCTTGATTGCACAGCTTAGAGCCTATTTCTGAAGTAAAAGGCCTAACAGACATGCTGCCTAAGATTCCCTACTAGTACATATGCTAAAGCCTAACTGACATTAAAAATACATGTATTTCCATATTTTAAACACATCAACTAAGCAAAATATTCACCCAGATCCATTTAAAATCAAGCTTGACTCACAGTGTGATCTTAGGCACATGGCCAGGATGTTACATGTAATCTACCATGTCTGTCTCTGCATGCAATATGTGTGTCTCTGCTCATATTATTTCACTGTGTCTACTGGCAAAAAACAGACCACATATATATAAGCAAGACATAACATTCCTTTTTCATTTCAAAGGCACTCCCTGGATCTTGATTGCACAGCTTAGAGCCTATTTCTGAAGTAAGAGGCCTAACAGACGTGCTGCCTAAGATTCCCTACTAGTACATATGCTAAAGCCTAACTGACTTTAAAAATACATATATTTCCATATTTTTAAGCACATCAACTAAGCAAATTATTCACCCAGATCCATTTGAAATCAAGCTTGACTCACAGTGTGATCTTAGGCACATGGCCAGGATGTTACATGTAATCTACCATGTCTGTCTCTGCATGCAATATGTGTGTCTCTACTCAGACTATTTCACTGTGTCTACTGGCAAAAAATCAGACCACATATATATAAGCAAGATATAACATTCCTTTTTCATTTCAAAGGCACACCCTGGATCTTGATTGCACAGCTTAGAGCCTATTTCTGAAGTAAGAGGCCTAACAGACGTGCTGCCTAAGATTCCCTACTAGTACATATGCTAAAGCCTAACTGACTTTAAAAATACATGTATTTCCATATTTTTAAACACATCAACTAAGCAAATTATTCACCCAGATCCATTTGAAATCAAGCTTGACTCACAGTGTGATCTTAGGCACATGACCAGGATGTTACATGTAATCTACCATGTCTGTCTCTGCATGCAATATGTGTGTCTCTACTCAGACTATTTCACTGTGTCTACTGGCAAAAAACAGACCACATATATATAAGCAAGACATAACATTCCTTTTTCATTTCAAAGGCACACCCTGGATCTTGATTGCACAGCTTAGAGCCTATTTCTGAAGTAAGAGGCCTAACAGACATGCTGCGTAAGATTCCCTACTAGTAGATATGCTAAAGCCTAACTGACTTTAAAAAAACATGTATTTCCATATTTTTAAACACATCAACTAAGCAAAATATTCACCCAGATCCATTTAAAATCAAGCTTGACTCACAGTGTGATCTTAGGCACATGACCAGGATGTTACATGTAATCTACCATGTCTGTCTCTGCATGCATTATGTGTGTCTCTGCTCATATTATTTCACTGTGTCTACTGGCAAAAAACAGACGACATATATATATAAGCAAGACATAACATTCCTTTTTCATTTCAAAGGCACACCCTGGATCTTGATTGCACAGCTTAGAGCCTATTTCTGAAGTAAGAGGCCTAACATACATGCTGCCTAAGATTCCCTACTAGTACATATGCTAAAGCCTAACTGACTTTAAAAATACATGTATTTCCATATTTTTAAACACATCAACTAAGCAAAATATTCACCCAGATCCATTTAAAATCAAGCTTGACTCACAGTGTGATCTTAGGCATATGACCAGGATGTTACATGTAATCTACCATGTCTGTCTCTGCATGCAATATGTGTGTCTCTGCTCATATTATTTCACTGTGTCTACTGGCAAAAAACAGACCACATATATATAAGCAAGACATAACATTCCTTTTTCATTTCAAAGGCACACCCTGGATCTTGATTGCACAGCTTAGAGCCTATTTCTGAAGTAATAGGCCTAACAGACATGCTGCCTAAGATTCCCTACTAGTACATATGCTAAAGCCTAACTGACTTTAAAAAAACATGTATTTCCATATTTTTAAACACATCAACTAAGCAAATTATTCACCCAGATCCATTTAAAATCAAGCTTGACTCACAGTGTGATCTTAGGCTCATGACCAGCATGTTACATGTAATCTACCATGTCTGTCTCTGCATGCAATATGTGTGTCTCTGCTCAGACTATTTCACTTTGTCTACTGGCACAAAACAGACCACATATATATAAGCAAGACATAACATTCCTTTTTCATTTCAAATGCACACCCTGGATCTTGATTGCACAGCTTAGAGCCTATTTCTGAAGTAAGAGGCCTAACAGACGTGCTGCCTAAGATTCCCTACTAGTACATATGCTAAAGCCTAACTGACTTTAAGAATACATATATTTCCATATTTTTAAACACATCAACTAAGCAAATTATTCACCCAGATCCATTTAAAATCAAGCTTGACTCACACTGTGATCTTAGGCGCATGACCAGCATGCTACATGTAATCTACCATGTCTGTCTCTGCATGCAATATGTGTGTCTCTGCTCAGACTATTTCACTGTGTCTACTGGCAAAAAATCAGACCACATATATATAAGCAAGACATAACATTCCTTTTTCATTTCAAAGGCACGCCCTGGATCTTGATTGCACAGCTTAGAGCCTATTTCTGAAGTAAGAGGCCTAACAGACGTGCTGCCTAAGATTCCCTACTAGTACATATGCTAAAGCCTAACTGACTTTAAAAATACATGTATTTCCATATTTTTAAACACATCAACTAAGCAAATTATTCACCCAGATCCATTTGAAATCAAGCTTGACTCACAGTGTGATCTTAGGCACATGACCAGGATGTTACATGTAATCTACCATGTCTGTCTCTGCATGCAATATCTGTGTCTCTACTCAGACTATTTCACTGTGTCTACTGGCAAAAAACAGACCACATATATATAAGCAAGACATAACATTCCTTTTTCAATTCAAAGGCACACCCTGGATCTTGATTGCACAGCTTAGAGCCTATTTCTGAAGTAAGAGGCCTAACAGACATGCTGCCTAAGATTCCCTACTAGTACATATGCTAAAGCCTAACTGACTTTAAAAATACATGTATTTCCATATTTTTAAACACATCAACTAAGCAAAATATTCACCCAGATCCATTTAAAATCAAGCCTGACTCACAGTGTGATCTTAGGCACATGACCAGGATGTTACATGTAATCTACCATGTCTGTCTCTGCATGCATTATGTGTGTCTCTGCTCAGATTATTTCACTGTGTCTACTGGCAAAAAACAGACGACATATATATAAGCAAGACATAACATTCCTTTTTCATTTCAAAGGCACGCCCTGGATCTTGATTGCACAGCTTAGAGCCTATTTCTGAAGTAAGAGGCCTAACTGACGTGCTGCCTAAGATTCCCTACTAGTACATATGCTAAAGCCTAACTGACTTTAAAAATACATGTATTTCCATATTTTTAAACACATCAACTAAGCAAATTATTCACCCAGATCCATTTAAAATCAAGCTTGACTCACAGTGTGATCTTAGGCTCATGACCAGGATGTTACATGTAATCTACCATGTCTGTCTCTGCATGCAATATGTGTGTCTCTGCTCAAACTATTTCACTGTGTCTACTGGCAAAAAACAGACCACATATATATAAGCAAGACATAACATTCCTTTTTCATTTCAAAGGCACACCCTGGATCTTGATTGCACAGCTTAGAGCCTATTTCTGAAGTGAGAGGCCTAACAGACATGCTGTCTAGGATTCCCTACTAGTACATATGCTAAAGCCTAACTGACTTTAGAAATACATGTATTTCCATATTTTAAACACATCAACTAAGCAAAATATTCACCCAGATTCATTTAAAATCAAGCTTGACTCACAGTGTGATCTTAGGCACATGACTAGGATGTTACATGTAATCTACCATGTCTGTCTCTGCATGCAATATGTGTGTTTCTGCTCATATTATTTCGCTGTGTCTACTGGCAAAAAACAGACCACATATATATAAGCAAGACATAACATTCCTTTTTCATTTCAAAGGCACACCCTGGATCTTGATTGCACAACTTAGAACCTATTTCTGAAGTAGGAGGACTAACAGACATGCTGCCTAAGTTTCCCTACAAGTACATATGCTAAAGCCTAACTGACTTTAAAAATACATGTATTTCCATATTTTTAAACACATCAACTAAGCAAAATATTCACCGAGATCCATTTAAAAACAAGCTTGACTCACAGTGTGATCTTAGGCATATGACCAGGATGTTACATGTAATCTACCATGTCTGTCTCTGCATGCAATATGTGCGTCTCTGCTCATATTATTTCACTGTGTCTACTGGCAAAAAAAAGACCACATATATATAAGCAAGACATAACATTCCTTTTTCATTTCAAAGGCACACCCTGGATCTTGATTGCACAGCTTAGAGCCTATTTCTGTAGTAAGAGGCCTAACAGACGTGCTGCCTAAGATTCCCTACTAGTACATATGCTAAATCCTAACTGACTTTAAAAATACATGTATTTCCATATTTTTAAACACATCAACTAAGCAAATTATTCACCCAGATCCATTTAAAATCAAGCTTGACTCACAGTGTGATCTTAGGCTCATGACCAGGATGTTACATGTAATCTACCATGTCTGTCTCTGCATGCAATATGTGTGTCTCTGCTCATAATATTTCACTGTGTCTACTGGCAAAAAACAGACCACATATATATAAGCAAGACATAACATTCCTTTTTCATTTCAAAGGCACACCCTGGATCTTGATTGCACAACTTAGAGCCTATTTCTGAAGTAAGAGGCCTAACAGACGTGCTGCCTAAGATTCCCTACTAGTACATATGCTAAAGCCTAATTGACTTTAAAAATACAAATATTTCCATATTTTTTAAACACATCAACTAAGCAAATTATTCACCCAGATCCATTTAAAATCAAGCTTGACTCACAGTGTGATCCTAGGCTCATGACCAGCATGTTACATGTAATCTACCATGTCTGTCTCTGCATGCAATATGTGTGTCTCTGCTCAGACTATTTCACTGTGTCTACTGGCAAAAAACAGACCACATATATATAAGCAAGACATAGCATTCCTTTTTCATTTCAAAGGCACACCCTGGATCTTGATTGCACAGCTTAGAGCCTATTTCTGAAGTAAGAGGCATAACAGACATGCTGCCTAAGATTCCCTACTAGTACATATGCTAAAGCCTAACTGACTTTAAAAATACATGTATTTCCATATTTTTAAACACATCAACTAAGCAAAATATTCACCCAGATCCATTTAAAATCAAGCTTGACTCACAGTGTGATCTTAGGCACATGACCAGGATGTTACATGTAATCTACCATGTCTGTCTCTGCATGCAATATGTGTGTCTCTGCTCATATTATTTCACTGTGTCTACTGGCAAAAAACAGACCACATATATATAAGCAAGACATACCATTTCTTTTTCATTTCAAAGGCACACCCTGGATCTTCATTGCACAACTTAGAGCCTATTTCTGAAGTAAGAGGCCTAACAGACATGCTGCCTAAGATTCCCTACTAGTACATATGCTAAAGCCTAACTGACTTCAATAATACATGTATTTCCATATTTTTAAAGACTTCAACTAAGCAAAATATTCACCCAGATCCATTTAAAATCAAGCTTGACTCACAGTGTGATCTTAGGCACATGACCAGGATGTTACATGTAATCTACCATGTCTGTCTCTGCATGCAATATGTGTGTCTCTGCTCATATTATTTCACTGTGTCTACTGGCAAAAAACAGACCACATATATATAAGCAAGACATAACATTCCTTTTTCATTTCAAAGGCACACCCTGGATCTTGATTGCACAGCTTAGAGCCTATTTCTGAAGTAAGAGGCCTAACAGACATGCTGCGTAAGATTCCCTACTAGTAGATATGCTAAAGCCTAACTGACTTTAAAAATACATGTATTTTCATATTTTTAAACACATCAACTGAGTAAATTATTCACCCAGATCCATTTAAAATCAAGATTGACTCACAGTGTGATCTTAGGCACATGACCAGGATGTTACATGTAATCTACCATGTCTGTCTCTGCATGCAATATGTGTGTCTCTGCTCATACTATTTCACTATGTCTACTGACAAAAAACAGACCACATATATATAAGCAAGACATAACATTCCTTTTTCATTTCAAAGGCACACCCTGGATCTTGATTGCACAGCTTAGAGCCTATTTCTGAAGTAAGAGGCCTAACAGACGTGCTGCCTAAGATTCCCTACTAGAACATATGCTAAAGCCTAACTGACTTTAAAAATACATGTATTTCCATATTTTTAAACACATCAACTAAGCAAATTATTCACCCAGATCCATTTAAAATCAAGCTTGACTCACAGTGTGATCTTAGGCTCATGACCAGGATGTTACATGTAATCTACCATGTATGTCTCTGCATGCAATATGTGTGTCTCTGCTCAAACTATTTCATTGTGTCTACTGGCAAAAAACAGACCACATATATATCAGCAAGACATAACATTCCTTTTTCATTTCAAAGGCACACCCTGGATCTTGATTGCACAGCTTAGAGCCTATTTCTGAAGTGAGAGGCCTAACAGGCATGCTGCCTAAGATTCCCTACTAGTACATATGCTAAAGCCTAACTGACTTTAAAAATACATGCATTTCCATATTTTAAACACATCAACTAAGCAAAATATTCACCCAGATTCATTTAAAATCAAGCTTGACTCACAGTGTGATCTTAGGCACATGACCAGGATGTTACATGTAATATACCATGTCTGTCTCTGCATGCAATATGTGTGTTTCTGCTCATATTATTTCACTGTGTCTACTGGCAAAAACAGACCACATATATATAAGCAAGACATAACATTCCTTTTTCATTTCAAAGGCACACCCTGGATCTTGATTGCACAGCTTAGAGCCTATTTCTGAAGTAAGAGGACTAACAGACATGCTGCCTAAGATTCACTACTAGTACATATGCTAAAGCCTAACTGACTTTAAAAATACATGTATTTCCATATTTTTAAACACATCAACTAAGCAAAATATTCACCCAGATCCATTTAAAAACAAGCTTGACTCACAGTGTGATCTTAGGCATATGACCAGGATGTTACATGTAATCTACCATGTCTGTCTCTGCATGCAATATGTGTGTCTCTGCTCATATTATTTCACTGTGTCTACTGGCAAAAAAAAGACCACATATATATAAGCAAGACATAACATTCCTTTTTCATTTCAAAGGCACACCCTGGATCTTGATTGCACAGCTTAGAGCCTATTTCTGTAGTAAGAGGCCTAACAGACGTGCTGCCTAAGATTCCCTACTAGTACATATGCTAAAGCCTAACTGACTTTAAAAATACATGTATTTCCATATTTTTAAACACATCAACTAAGCAAAATATTCACCCAGATCCATTTAAAAACAAGCTTGACTCACAGTGTGATCTTAGGCATATGACCAGGATGTTACATGTAATCTACCATGTCTGTCTCTGCATGCAATATGTGTGTCTCTGCTCAAACTATTTCACTGTGTCTACTGGCAAAAAACAGACCACATATATATAAGCAAGACATAACATTCCTTTTTCATTTCAAAGGCACATCCTGGATCTTGATTGCACAGCTTAGAGCCGATTTCTGAAGTAAGAGGCCTAACAGACGTGCTGCCTAAGATTCCCTACTAGTACATATGCTAAAGCCTAACTGACTTTAAAAATACAAATATTTCCATATTTTTTAAACACATCAACTAAGCAAATTATTCACCCAGATCCATTTAAAATCAAGCTTGACTCACAGTGTGATCCTAGGCTCATGACCAGCATGTTACATGTAATCTACCATGTCTGTCTCTGCATGCAATATGTGTGTCTCTGCTCAGACTATTTCACTGTGTCTACTGGCAAAAAACAGACCACATATATATAAGCAAGACATAGCATTCCTTTTTCATTTCAAAGGCACACCCTGGATCTTGATTGCACAGCTTAGAGCCTATTTCTGAAGTAAAAGGCCTAACAGACGTGCTGCCTAAGATTCCCTACTAGTACATATGCTAAACCCTAACTGACATTAAAAATACGTGTATTTCCATATTTTAAACACATCAACTAAGCAAAATATTCACCCAGATCCATTTAAAATCAAGCTTGACTCACAGTGTGATCTTAGGCACATGACCAGGATGTTACATGTAATCTACCATGTCTGTCTCTGCATGCAATATGTGTGTCTCTGCTCATAATATTTCACTGTGTCTACTGGCAAAAAACAGACCACATATATATAAGCAAGACATAACATTCCTTTTTCATTTCAAAGGCACACCCTGGATCTTGATTGCACAACTTAGAGCCTATTTCTGAAGTAAGAGGCCTAACAGACATGCTGCCTAAGATTCCCTACTAGTACATATGCTAAAGCCTAACTGACTTTAAAAATACATGTATTTCCATATTTTTAAACACATCAACTAAGCAAAATATTCACCCAGATCCATTTAAAATCAAGCTTGACTCACAGTGTGATCTTAGGCACATGACCAAGATGTTACATGTAATCTACCATGTCTGTCTCTGCATGCAATATGTGTGTCTCTGCTCATATTATTTCACTGTGTCTACTGGCAAAAAACAGACCACATATATATAAGCAAGACATACCATTTCTTTTTCATTTCAAAGGCACACCCTGGATCTTGATTGCACAACTTAGAGCCTATTTCTGAAGTAAGAGGCCTAACAGACATGCTGCCTAAGATTCCCTACTAGTATATATGCTAAAGCCTAACTGACTTCAAAAATACATGTATTTCCATATTTTTAAAGACTTCAACTAAGCAAAATATTCACCCAGATCCATTTAAAATCAAGCTTGACTCACAGTGTGATCTTAGGCACATGACCAGGATGTTACATGTAATCTACCATGTCTGTCTCTGCATGCAATAGGTGTGTCTCTGCTCATATTATTTCACTGTGTCTACTGGCAAAAAACAGACCACATATATATAAGCAAGACATAACATTCCTTTTTCATTTCAAAGGCACACCCTGGATCTTGATTGCACAGCTTAGAGCCTATTTCTGAAGTAAGAGGCCTAACAGACATGCTGCGTAAGATTCCCTACTAGTAGATATGCTAAAGCCTAACTGACTTTAAAAATACATGTATTTTCATATTTTTAAACACATCAACTGAGTAAATTATTCACCCAGATCCATTTAAAATCAAGATTGACTCACAGTGTGATCTTAGGCACATGACCAGGATGTTACATGTAATCTACCATGTCTGTCTCTGCATGCAATATGTGTGTCTCTGCTCATACTATTTCACTATGTCTACTGACAAAAAACAGACCACATATATATAAGCAAGACATAACATTCCTTTTTCATTTCAAAGGCACGCCCTGGATCTTGATTGCACAGCTTAGAGCCTATTTCTGAAGTAAGAGGCCTAACAGACGTGCTGCCTAAGATTCCCTACTAGTACATATGCTAAACGCCTAACTGACTTTAAAAATACATGTATTTCCATATTTTTAAACACATCAACTAAGCAAATTATTCACCCAGATCCATTTGAAATCAAGCTTGACTCACAGTGTGATCTTAGGCACATGACCAGGATGTTACATGTAATCTACCATGTCTGTCTCTGCATGCAATATGTGTGTCTCTGCTCATATTATTTCACTGTGTCTACTGGCAAAAAACAGACCACATATATATAAGCAAGACATAACATTCCTTTTTCATTTCAAAGGCACACCCTGGATCTTGATTGCACAACTTAGAGCCTATTTCTGAAGTAATAGGCCTAATGGATGGATGGATGGATGGGTTTTTATATAGCGCAATATCACCGCCAGGTCTCAAAGCGCTTTGCATTGGGAACCCGTCCTGGTTTTTCCCTGTGAGATAGCCCCTTACTGGGTATCCCCAAGGTGAAAGCCAGGCATCCCGCCGCGGGGGCCGTAGTGGAGATTAAGCAAGCTATTGCCCAGAGTTGCAGAGTGTGAACCTGTGATTCGAGTAGGCACCGAAGCGAGAATTACCGAGTCCGTGGACATTTTGGGCTCAAGACCCTGCCGCGTCGGGAATTGAACCCTGGTCCCGGGTCTGATCTCAGCGTCCGGGTCTGCCTCCTCTAACCAGTGAGCCACACTTCTCCACCACAGTGTGATCTTAGGCACATGACCAGGATGTTACATGTAATCTACCATGTCTGTCTCTACATGCAATATGTGTGTCTCTGCTCATATTATTTCACTGTGTCTACTGGCAAAAAACAGACCACATATATATAAGCAAGACATAACATTCCTTTTTCATTTCAAAGGCACACCCTGGATCTTGATTGCACAGCTTAGAGCCTATTTCTGAAGTAAGAGGCCTAACAGACATGCTGCCTAAGATTCCCTACTAGTACATATGCTAAAGCCTAACTGACTTTAAAAATACATGTATTTCCATATTTTTAAACACATCAACTAAGCAAATTATTCACCCAGATCCATTTAAAATCAAGCTTGACTCACAGTGTGATCTTAGGCTCATGACCAGCATGTTACATGTAATCTACCATGTCTGTCTCTGCATGCAATATGTGTGTCTCTGCTCAGACTATTTCAATGTGTCTACTGGCACAAAACAGACCACATATATATAAGCAAGACATAACATTCCTTTTTCATTTCAAAGGCACACCCTGGATCTTGATTGCACAGCTTAGAGCCTATTTCTGAAGTAAAAGGCCTAACAGACATGCTGCCTAAGATTCCCTACTAGTACATATGCTAAAGCATAACTGACATTAAAAATACATGTATTTCCATATTTTAAACACATCAACTAAGCAAAATATTCACCCAGATCCATTTAAAATCAAGCTTGACTCACAGTGTGATCTTAGGCACATGGCCAGGATGTTACATGTAATCTACCATGTCTGTCTCTGCATGCAATATGTGTGTCTCTGCTCATATTATTTCACTGTGTCTACTGGCAAAAAACAGACCACATATATATAAGCAAGACATAACATTCCTTTTTCATTTCAAAGGCACACCCTGGATCTTGATTGCACAGCTTAGAGCCTATTTCTGAAGTAAGAGGCCTAACATACATGCTGCCTAAGATTCCCTACTAGTACATATGCTAAAGCCTAACTGACTTTAAAAATACATGTATTTCCATATTTTTAAACACATCAACTAAGCAAAATATTCACCCAGATCCATTTAAAATCAAGCTTGACTCACAGTGTGATCTTAGGCATATGACCAGGATGTTACATGTAATCTACCATGTCTGTCTCTGCATGCAATATGTGTGTCTCTGCTCATATTATTTCACTGTGTCTACTGGCAAAAAACAGACCACATATATATAAGCAAGACATAACATTCCTTTTTCATTTCAAAGGCACACCCTGGATCTTGATTGCACAGCTTAGAGCCTATTTCTGAAGTAATAGGCCTAACAGACATGCTGCCTAAGATTCCCTACTAGTACATATGCTAAAGCCTAACTGACTTTAAAAAAACATGTATTTCCATATTTTTAAACACATCAACTAAGCAAATTATTCACCCAGATCCATTTAAAATCAAGCTTGACTCACAGTGTGATCTTAGGCTCATGACCAGCATGTTACATGTAATCTACCATGTCTGTCTCTGCATGCAATATGTGTGTCTCTGCTCAGACTATTTCACTTTGTCTACTGGCACAAAACAGACCACATATATATAAGCAAGACATAACATTCCTTTTTCATTTCAAATGCACACCCTGGATCTTGATTGCACAGCTTAGAGCCTATTTCTGAAGTAAAAGGCCTAACAGACATGCTGCCTAAGATTCCCTACTAGTACATATGCTAAAGCCTAACTGACATTAAAAATACATGTATTTCCATATTTTTAAACACATCAACTAAGCAAATTATTCACCCAGATCCATTTAAAATCAAGCTTGACTCACAGTGTGATCTTAGGCACATGACCAGGATGTTACATGTAATCTACCATGTCTGTTTCTACATGCAATATGTGTGTCTCTGCTCAGACTATTTCACTGTGTCTACTGGCAAAAAACAGACCACATATATATAAGCAAGACATAACATTCCTTTTTCATTTCAAAGGCACACCCTGGATCTTGATTGCACAGCTTAGAGCCTATTTCTGAAGTAAGAGGCCTAACATACATGCTGCCTAAGATTCCCTACTAGTACATATGCTAAAGCCTAACTGACTTTAAAAATACATGTATTTCCATATTTTTAAACACATCAACTAAGCAAAATATTCACCCAGATCCATTTAAAATCAAGCTTGACTCACAGTGTGATCTTAAGCATATGACCAGGATGTTACATGTAATCTACCATGTCTGTCTCTGCATGCAATATGTGTGTCTCTGCTCATATTATTTCACTGTGTCTACTGGCAAAAAACAGACCACATATATATAAGCAAGACATAACATTCCTTTTTCATTTCAAAGGCACTCCCTGGATCTTGATTGCACAGCTTAGAGCCTATTTCTGAAGTAAGGGGCCTAACAGACGTGCTGCCTAAGATTCCCTACTAGTACATATGCTAAAGCCTAACTGACTTTAAGAATACATATATTTCCATATTTTTAAACACATCAACTAAGCAAATTATTCACCCAGATCCATTTAAAATCAAGCTTGACTCACACTGTGATCTTAGGCGCATGACCAGCATGTTACATGTAATCTACCATGTCTGTCTCTGCATGCAATATGTGTGTCTCTGCTCAGACTATTTCACTGTGTCTACTGGCAAAAAATCAGACCACATATATATAAGCAAGACATAACATTCCTTTTTCATTTCAAAGGCACGCCCTGGATCTTGATTGCACAGCTTAGAGCCTATTTCTGAAGTAAGAGGCCTAACAGACGTGCTGCCTAAGATTCCCTACTAGTACATATGCTAAAGCCTAACTGACTTTAAAAATACATGTATTTCCATATTTTTAAACACATCAACTAAGCAAATTATTCACCCAGATCCATTTGAAATCAAGCTTGACTCACAGTGTGATCTTAGGCACATGACCAGGATGTTACATGTAATCTACCATGTCTGTCTCTGCATGCAATATCTGTGTCTCTACTCAGACTATTTCACTGTGTCTACTGGCAAAAAACAGACCACATATATATAAGCAAGACATAACATTCCTTTTTCAATTCAAAGGCACACCCTGGATCTTGATTGCACAGCTTAGAGCCTATTTCTGAAGTAAGAGGCCTAACAGACATGCTGCCTAAGATTCCCTACTAGTACATATGCTAAAGCCTAACTGACTTTAAAAATACATGTATTTCCATATTTTTAAACACATCAACTAAGCAAAATATTCACCCAGATCCATTTAAAATCATGCCTGACTCACAGTGTGATCTTAGGCACATGACCAGGATGTTACATGTAATCTACCATGTCTGTCTCTGCATGCATTATGTGTGTCTCTGCTCAGATTATTTCACTGTGTCTACTGGCAAAAAACAGACGACATATATATAAGCAAGACATAACATTCCTTTTTCATTTCAAAGGCACGCCCTGGATCTTGATTGCACAGCTTAGAGCCTATTTCTGAAGTAAGAGGCCTAACTGACGTGCTGCCTAAGATTCCCTACTAGTACATATGCTAAAGCCTAACTGACTTTAAAAATACATGTATTTCCATATTTTTAAACACATCAACTAAGCAAATTATTCACCCAGATCCATTTAAAATCAAGCTTGACTCACAGTGTGATCTTAGGCTCATGACCAGGATGTTACATGTAATCTACCATGTCTGTCTCTGCATGCAATATGTGTGTCTCTGCTCAAACTATTTCACTGTGTCTACTGGCAAAAAACAGACCACATATATATAAGCAAGACATAACATTCCTTTTTCATTTCAAAGGCACACCCTGGATCTTGATTGCACAGCTTAGATGCCTATTTCTGAAGTGAGAGGCCTAACAGACATGCTGCCTAGGATTCCCTAATAGTACATATGCTAAAGCCTAACTGACTTTAGAAATACATGTATTTCCATATTTTAAACACATCAACTAAGCAAAATATTCACCCAGATTCATTTAAAATCAAGCTTGACTCACAGTGTGATCTTAGGCACATGACCAGGATGTTACATGTAATCTACCATGTCTGTCTCTGCATGCAATATGTGTGTTTCTGCTCATATTATTTCACTGTGTCTACTGGCAAAAAACAGACCACATATATATAAGCAAGACATAACATTCCTTTTTCATTTCAAAGGCACACTCTGGATCTTGATTGCACAACTTAGAACCTATTTCTGAAGTAGGAGGACTAACAGACATGCTGCCTCAGTTGCCCTACAAGTACATATGCTAAAGCCTAACTGACTTTAAAAATACATGTATTTCCATATTTTTAAACACATCAACTAAGCAAAATATTCACCGAGATCCATTTAAAAACAAGCTTGACTCACAGTGTGATCTTAGGCATATGACCAGGATGTTATATGTAATCTACCATGTCTGTCTCTGCATGCAATATGTGTGTCTCTGCTCATATTATTTCACTGTGTCTACTGGCAAAAAACAGACCACATATATATAAGCAAGACATAACATTCCTTTTTCATTTCAAAGGCACACCCTGGATCTTGATTGCACAACTTCGAGCCTATTTCTGAAGTAATAGGCCTAACAGACATGCTGCCTAAGATTCCCTACTAGTACATATGCTAAAGCCTAACTGACTTTAAAAAAACATGTATTTCCATATTTTTAAACACATCAACTAAGCAAATTATTCACCCAGATCCATTTAAAATCAAGCTTGACTCACAGTGTGATCTTAGGCTCATGACCAGCATGTTACATGTAATATACCATGTCTGTCTCTGCATGCAATATGTGTGTCTCTGCTCAGACTATTTCACTGTGTCTACTGGCACAAAACAGACCACATATATATAAGCAAGACATAACATTCCTTTTTCATTTCAAAGGCACACCCTGGATCTTGATTGCACAGCTTAGAGCATATTTCTGAAGTAAAAGGCCTAACAGACATGCTGCCTAAGATTCCCTACTAGTACATATGCTAAAGCCTAACTGACATTAAAAATACATGTATTTCCATATTTTTAAACACATCAACTAAGCAAATTATTCACCCAGATCCATTTGAAATCAAGCTTGACTCACAGTGTGATCTTAGGCACATGACCAGGATGTTACATGTAATCTACCATGTCTGTCTCTGCATGCAATATGTGTGTCTCTACTCAGACTATTTCACTGTGTCTACTGGCAAAAAACAGACCACATATATATAAGCAAGACATAACATTCCTTTTTCAATTCAAAGGCACACCCTGGATCTTGATTGCACAGCTTAGAGCCTATTTCTGAAGTAAGAGGCCTAACAGACGAGCTGCCTAAGATTCCATACTAGTACATATGCTAAAGCCTAACTGACTTTAAAAATACATGTATTTCCATATTTTTAAACACATCAACTAAGCAAAATATTCACCCAGATCCATTTAAAATCAAGCTTGACTCACAGTGTGATCTTAGGCACATGACCAGGATGTTACATGTAATCTACCATGTCTGTCTCTGCATGCAATATGTGTGTTTCTGCTCATATTATTTCACTGTGTCTACTGGCAAAAAACAGACCACATATATATAAGCAAGACATAACATTCCTTTTTCATTTCAAAGGCACACCCTGGATCTTGATTGCACAACTTAGAACCTATTTCTGAAGTAGGAGGACTAACAGACATGCTGCCTAAGTTTCCCTACTAGTACATATGCTAAAGCCTAACTGACTTTAAAAATACATGTATTTCCATATTTTTAAACACATCAACTAAGCAAAATATTCACCGAGATCCATTTAAAAACAAGCTTGACTCACAGTGTGATCTTAGGCATATGACCAGGATGTTACATGTAATCTACCATGTCTGTCTCTGCATGCAATATGTGTGTCTCTGCTCATATTATTTCACTGTGTCTACTGGCAAAAAACAGACCACATATATATAAGCAAGACATAACATTCCTTTTTCATTTCAAAGGCACACCCTGGATCTTGATTGCACAACTTCGAGCCTATTTCTGAAGTAATAGGCCTAACAGACATGCTGCCTAAGATTCCCTACTAGTACATATGCTAAAGCCTAACTGACTTTAAAAAAACATGTATTTCCATATTTTTAAACACATCAACTAAGCAAATTATTCACCCAGATCCATTTAAAATCAAGCTTGACTCACAGTGTGATCTTTGGCTCATGACCAGCATGTTACATGTAATCTACCATGTCTGTCTCTGCATGCAATATGTGTGTCTCTGCTCAGACTATTTCACTGTGTCTACTGGCACAAAACAGACCACATATATATAAGCAAGACATAACATTCCTTTTTCATTTCAAAGGCACACCCTGGATCTTGATTGCACAGCTTAGAGCCTATTTCTGAAGTAAAAGGCCTAACAGACATGCTGCCTAAGATTCCCTACTAGTACATATGCTAAAGCCTAACTGACTTTAAAAATACATGTATTTCCATATTTTAAACACATCAACTAAGTAAAATGCTCACCAAGATCCATTTAAAATCAAGCTTGACTCACAGTGTGATCTTAGGCACATGACCAGGATGTTACATGTAATCTACCATGTCTGTCTCTGCATGCATTATGTGTGTCTCTGCTCAAACTATTTCACTGTGTCTACTGGCAAAAAACAGACCACATATATATAAGCAAGACATAACATTCCTTTTTCATTTCAAAGGCACGCCCTGGATCTTGATTGCACAGCTTAGAGCCTATTTCTGAAGTAAGAGGCCTAACTGACGTGCTGCCTAAGATTCCCTACTAGTACATATGCTAAAGCCTAACTGACTTTAAAAATACATGTATTTCCATATTTTTAAACACATCAACTAAGCAAATTATTCACCCAGATCCATTTAAAATCAAGCTTGACTCACAGTGTGATCTTAGGCTCATGACCAGGATGTTACATGTAATCTACCATGTCTGTCTCTGCATGCAATATGTGTGTCTCTGTTCAAACTATTTCACTGTGTCTACTGGCAAAAAACAGACCACATATATATAAGCAAGACATAACATTCCTTTTTCATTTCAAAGGCACACCCTGGATCTTGATTGCACAGCTTAGAGCCTATTTCTGAAGTGAGAGGCCTAACAGACATGCTGCCTAAGATTCCCTACTAGTACATATGCTAAAGCCTAACTGACTTTAGAAATACATGTATTTCCATATTTTAAACACATCAACTAAGCAAAATATTCACCCAGATTCATTTAAAATCAAGCTTGACTCACAGTGTGATCTTAGGCACATGACCAGGATGTTACATGTAATCTACCATGTCTGTCTCTGCATGCAATATGTGTGTTTCTGCTCATATTATTTCACTGTGTCTACTGGCAAAAAACAGACCACATATATATAAGCAAGACATAACATTCCTTTTTCATTTCAAAGGCACACCCTGGATCTTGATTGCACAACTTAGAACCTATTTCAGAAGTAAGATGACTAACAGACATGCTGCCTAAGATTCCCTACTAGTACATATGCTAAAGCCTAACTGACTTTAAAAATACATGTATTTCCATATTTTTAAACACATCAACTAAGCAAAATATTCACCCAGATCCATTTAAAAACAAGCTTGACTCACAGTGTGATCTTAGGCATATGACCAGGATGTTACATGTAATCTACCATGTCTGTCTCTGCATGCAATATGTGTGTCTCTGCTCATATTATTTCACTGTGTCTACTGGCAAAATACAGACCACATATATATAAGCAAGACATAACATTCCTTTTTCATTTCAAAGGCACACCCTGGATCTTGATTGCACAACTTAGAGCCTATTTCTGAAGCAATAGGCCTAACATACATGCTGCCTAAGATTCCCTACTAGTACATATGCTAAAGCCTAACTGACTTTAAAAAAACATGTATTTCCATATTTTTAAACACATCAACTAAGCAAATTATTCACCCAGATCCATTTAAAATCAAGCTTGACTCACAGTGTGATCTTAGGCTCATGACCAGCATGTTACATGTAATCTACCATGTCTGTCTCTGCATGCAATATGTGTGTCTCTGCTCAGACTATTTCACTGTGTCTACTGGCACAAAACAGACCACATATATATAAGCAAGACATAACATTCCTTTTTCATTTCAAAGGCACACCCTGGATCTTGATTGCACAGCTTAGAGCATATTTCTGAAGTAAAAGGCCTAACAGACATGCTGCCTAAGATTCCCTACTAGTACATATGCTAAAGCCTAACTGACATTAAAAATACATGTATTTCTATATTTTTAAACACATCAACTAAGCAAATTATTCACCCAGATCCATTTGAAATCAAGCTTGACTCACAGTGTGATCTTAGGCACATGACCAGGATGTTACATGTAATCTACCATGTCTGTCTCTGCATGCAATATGTGTGTCTCTACTCAGACTATTTCACTGTGTCTACTGGCAAAAAACAGACCACATATATATAAGCAAGACATAACATTCCTTTTTCAATTCAAAGGCAAACCCTGGATCTTGATTGCACAGCTTAGAGCCTATTTCTGAAGTAAGAGGCCTAACTGACGTGCTGCCTAAGATTCCCTACTAGTACATATGCTAAAGCCTAACTGACTTTAAAAATACATGTATTTCCATATTTTTAAGCACATCAACTAAGCAAATTATTCACCCAGATCCATTTGAAATCAAGCTTGACTCACAGTGTGATCTTAGGCACATGTCCAGGATGTTACATGTAATCTACCATGTCTGTCTCTGCATGCAATATGTGTGTCTCTGCTCAGACTATTTCACTGTGTCTACTGGCACAAAACAGACCACATATATATAAGCAAGACATAACATTCCT
The DNA here is from genome assembly GCF_964261635.1 of Lissotriton helveticus. Taxonomy (NCBI): domain Eukaryota; kingdom Metazoa; phylum Chordata; class Amphibia; order Caudata; family Salamandridae; genus Lissotriton; species Lissotriton helveticus. The sequence continues at coordinate 117,528 of NW_027611973.1, forward strand.
TTTTCATTTCAAAGGCACACCCTGGATCTTGATTGCACAGCTTAGAGCATATTTCTGAAGTAAAAGGCCTAACAGACATGCTGCCTAAGATTCCCTACTAGTACATATGCTAAAGCCTAACTGACTTTAAAAAAACATGTATTTCCATATTTTTAAACACATCAACTAAGCAAATTATTCACCCAGATCCATTTAAAATCAAGCTTGACTCACAGTGTGATCTTAGGCTCATGACCAGCATGTTACATGTAATCTACCATGTCTGTCTCTGCATGCAATATGTGTGTCTCTGCTCAGACTATTTCACTGTGTCTACTGGCACAAAACAGACCACATATATATAAGCAAGACATAACATTCCTTTTTCATTTCAAAGGCACGCCCTGGATCTTGATTGCACAGCTTAGAGCCTATTTCCGAAGTAAGAGGCCTAACAGACGTGCTGCCTAAGATTCCCTACTAGTACATATGCTAAAGCCTAACTGACTTTAAAAATACATGTATTTCCATATTTTTAAACACATCAACTATGCAAATTATTCACCCAGATCCATTTGAAATCAAGCTTGACTCACAGTGTGATCTTAGGCACATGACCAGGATGTTACATGTAATCTACCATGTCTGTCTCTGCATGCAATATGTGTGTCTCTGCTCAGACTATTTCACTGTGTCTACTGGCACAAAACAGACCACATATATATAAGCAAGACATAACATTCCTTTTTCATTTCAAAGGCACACCCTGGATCTTGATTGCACAGCTTAGAGCCTATTTCTGAAGTAAGATGTCTAACAGACGTGCTGCCTAAGATTCCCTACTAGTACATATGCTAAAGCCTAACTGACTTTAAAAATACATGTATTTCCATATTTTTAAACACATCAACTAAGCAAATTATTCACCCAGATCCATTTGAAATCAAGCTTGACTCACAGTGTGATCTTAGGCACATGACCAGGATGTTACATGTAATCTACCATGTCTGTCTCTGCATGCATTATGTGTGTCTCTGCTCAGATTATTTCACTGTGTCTACTGGCAAAAAAAGACGACATATATATAAGCAAGACATAACATTCCTTTTTCATTTCAAAGGCACACCCTGGATCTTGTTTGCACAGCTTAGAGCCTATTTCTGAAGTAAGAGGCCTAACAGACATGCTGCATAAGATTCCCTACTAGTACATATGCTAAAGCCTAACTGACTTTAAAAATACATGTATTTTCATATTTTTAAACACATCAACTGAGCAAATTATTCGCCCAGATCCATTTAAAATCAAGGTTGACTCACAGTGTGATCTTAGGCACATGACCAGGATGTTACATGTAATCTACCATGTCTGTCTCTGCATGCAATATGTGTGTCTCATCTCATACTATTTCACTATGTCTACTGACAAAAAACAGACCACATATATATAAGCAAGACATAACATTCCTTTTTCATTTCAAAGGCACGCCCTGGATCTTGATTGCACAGCTTAGAGCCTGTTTCCGAAGTAAGAGGCCTAACAGACGTGCTGCCTAAGATTCCCTACTAGTACATATGCTAAAGCCTAACTGACTTTAAAAATACATGTATTTCCATATTTTTAAACACATCAACTATGCAAATTATTCACCCAGATCCATTTGAAATCAAGCTTGACTCACAGTGTGATCTTAGGCACATGACCAGGATGTTACATGTAATCTACCATGTCTGTCTCTGCATGCAATATGTGTGTCTCTGCTCAGACTATTTCACTGTGTCTACTGGCACAAAACAGACCACATATATATAAGCAAGACATAACATTCCTTTTTCATTTCAAAGGCACACCCTGGATCTTGATTGCACAGCTTAGAGCATATTTCTGAAGTAAAAGGCCTAACAGACATGCTGCCTAAGATTCCCTACTAGTACATATGCTAAAGCCTAACTGACATTAAAAATACATGTATTTCCATATTTTTAAACACATCAACTAAGCAAATTATTCACCCAGATCCATTTGAAATCAAGCTTGACTCACAGTGTGATCTTAGGCACATGACCAGGATGTTACATGTAATCTACCATGTCTGTCTCTGCATGCAATATGTGTGTCTCTACTCAGACTATTTGACTGTGTCTACTGGCAAAAAACAGACCACATATATATAAGCAAGACATAACATTCATTTTTCAATTCAAAGGCACACCCTGGATCTTGATTGCACAGCTTAGAGCCTATTTCTGAAGTAAAAGGCCTAACAGACATGCTGCCTAAGATTCCCTACTAGTACATATGCTAAAGCCTAACTGACATTAAAAATACATGTATTTCCATATTTTAAACACATCAACTAAGCAAAATATTCACCCAGATCCATTTAAAATCAAGCTTGACTCACAGTGTGATCTTAGGCACATGACCAGGATGTTACATGTAATCTACCATGTCTGTCTCTGCATGCATTATGTGTGTCTCTGCTCATATTATTTCACTGTGTCTACTGGCAAAAAACAGACCACATATATATAAGCAAGACATAACATTCCTTTTTCATTTCAAAGGCACACCCTGGATCTTGATTGCACAACTTAGAGCCTATTTCTGAAGTAATAGGCCTAACAGACATGCTGGCTAAGATTCCCTACTAGTAGATATGCTAAAGCCTAACTGACTTTAAAAATACATGTATTTCCATATTTTTAAACACATCAACTAAGCAAATTATTCACCCAGATCCATTTAAAATCAAGCTTGACTCACAGTGTGATCTTAGGCACATGACCAGGATGTTACATGTAATCTACCATGTCTGTTTCTGCATGCAATATGTGTGTCTCTGCTCAGACTATTTCACTGTGTCTACTGGCAAAAAACAGACCACATATATATAAGCAAGACATAACATTCCTTTTTTTCATTTCAAAGGCACACCCTGGATCTTGATTGCACAGCTTAGAGCCTATTTCTGAAGTAAGAGGCCTATCATACATGCTGTCTAAGATTCCCTACTATTACATATGCTAAAGCCTAACTGACTTTAAAAATACATGTATTTCCATATTTTTAAACACATCAACTAAGCAAAATATTCACCCAGATCCATTTAAAATCAAGCTTGACTCACAGTGTGATCTTAGGCATATGACCAGGATGTTACATGTAATCTACCATGCCTGTCTCTGCATGCAATATGTGTGTCTCTGCTCATAATATTTCACTGTGTCTACTGGCAAAAAACAGATCACATATATATAAGCAAGACATAACATTCCTTTTTAATTTCAAAGGCACTCCCTGGATCTTGATTGCACAGCTTAGAGCCTATTTCTGAAGTAAGGGGCCTAACAGACGTGCTGCCTAAGATTCCCTACTAGTACATATGCTAAAGCCTAACTGACTTTAAGAATACATATATTTCCATATTTTTAAACACATCAACTAAGCAAATTATTCACCCAGATCCATTTAAAATCAAGCTTGACTCACAGTGTGATCTTAGGCACATGACCAGGATGTTACATGTAATCTACCATGTCTGTTTCTGCATGCAATATGTGTGTCTCTCCTCAGACTATTTCACTGTGTCTACTGGCAAAAAACAGACCACATATATATAAGCAAGACATAACATTCCTTTTTCATTTCAAAGGCACACCCTGGATCTTGATTGCACAGCTTAGAGCCTATTTCTGAAGTAAGAGGCCTAACAGACATGCTGCCTAAGATTCCCTACTAGTACATATGCTAAAGCTAACTGACTTTAAAAATACATGTATTTCCATATTTTTAAACACATCAACTAAGCAAAATATTCACCCAGATCTATTTAAAAACAAGCTTGACTCACAGTGTGATCTTAGGCATATGACCAGGATGTTACATGTAATCTACCATGTCTGTCTCTGCATGCAATATGTGTGTCTCTGCTCATACTATTTCACTATGTCTACTGGCAAAAAACAGACCACATATATATAAGCAAGACATACCATTTCTTTTTCATTTCAAAGGCACACCCTGGATCTTGATTGCACAGCTTAGAGCCTATTTCTGAAGTAAGAGGCCTAACAGACGTGCTGCCTAAGATTCCCTACTAGTACATATGCTAAAGCCTAACTGACTTTACAAAATACATATATTTCCATATTTTTTAAACACATCAACTAAGCAAATTATTCATCCAGATTCATTTAAAAACAAGCTTGACTCACAGTGTGATCTTAGGCTCATGACCAGGATGTTACATGTAATCTACCATGTCTGTCTCTGCATGCAATATGTGTGTCTCTGCTCATACTATTTCACTATGTCTACTGGCAAAAAACAGACCACATATATATAAGCAAGACATAACATTCCTTTTTCATTTCAAAGGCACACCCTGGATCTTGATTGCACAGCTTAGAGCCTTTTTCTGAAGTAAGAGGCCTAACAGACGTGCTGCCTAAGATTCCCTACTAGTACATATGCTAAATCCTAACTGACTTTAAAAATACATGTATTTCCATATTTTTAAACACATCAACTAAGCAAATTATTCACCCAGATCCATTTAAAATCAAGCTTGACTCACAGTGTGATTTTAGGCTCATGACCAGGATGTTACATGTAATCTACCATGTCTGCCTCTGCATGCAATATGTGTGTCTCTGCTCAAACTATTTCACTGTGTCTACTGGCAAAAAACAGACCACATATATATAAGCAAGACATAACATTCCTTTTTCAATTCAAAGGCACACCCTGGATCTTGATTGCACAGCTTAAAGCCGATTTCTGAAGTGAGAGGCCTAAAAGACATACTGCCTAAGATTCCCTAATAGTACATATGCTAAAGCCTAACTGACTTTAAAAATACATGTATTTCCATATTTTAAACACATCAACTAAGCAAAATATTCACCCAGATCCATTTAAAATCAAGCTTGACTCACAGTGTGATCTTAGGCACATGACCAGGATGTTACATGTAATCTACCATGTCTGTCTCTGCATGCAATATGTGTGTCTCTGCTCATATTATTTCACTGTGTCTACTGGCAAAAAACAGACCACATATATATAAGCAAGACATAACATTCCTTTTTCATTTCAAAGGCACACCCTGGATCTTGATTGCACAACTTAGAGCTTATTTCTGAAGTAAGAGGCCTAACAGACATGCTGCCTAAGATTCCCTACTAGTCCATATGCTAAAGCCTAACTGACTTTAAAAATACATGTATTTCCATATTTTTAAACACATCAACTAAGCAAAATATTCACCCAGATCCATTTAAAATCAAGCTTGACTCACAGTGTGATCTTAGGCGTATGACCAGGATGTTACATGTAATCTACCATGTCTGTCTCTGCATGCAATATGTGTGTCTCTGCTCATATTATTTCACTGTGTCTACTGGCAAAAAACAGACCACATATATATAAGCAAGACATAGCATTCCTTTTTCATTTCAAAGGCACACCCTGGATCTTGATTGCACAGCTTAGAGCCTATTTCTGAAGTAAAAGGCCTAACAGACATGCTGCCTAAGATTCCCTACTAGTACATATGCTAAACCCTAACTGACATTAAAAATACATGTATTTCCATATTTTAAACACATCAATGAAGCAAAATATTCACCCAGATCCCTTTAAAATCAAGCGTGAACCACAGTGTCATCTTAGGCACATGACCAGGATGTTACATGTAATCTACCATGTCTGTCTCTGCATGCAATATGTGTGTCTCTGCTCATAATATTTCACTGTGTCTACTGGCAAAAAACAGACCACATATATATAAGCAAGACATAACATTCCTTTTTCATTTCAAAGGCACACCCTGGATCTTGATTGCACAACTTAGAGCCTATTTCTGAAGTAAGAGGCCTAACAGACATGCTGCCTAAGATTCCCTACTAGTAAATATACTAAAGCCTAACTGACTTTAAAAATACATGTATTTCCATATTTTTAAACACATCAACTAAGCAAAATATTCACCCAGATCCATTTAAAATCAAGCTTGACTCACAGTGTGATCTTAGGCACATGACCAGGATGTTACATGTAATCTACCATGTATGTCTCTGCATGCAATATGTGTGTCTCTGCTCATAATATTTCACTGTGTCTACTGGCAAAAAACAGACCATATATATATTATCAAGACATACCATTTCTTTTTCATTTCAAAGGTACACCCTGGATCTTGATTGCACAACTTAGAGCCTATTTCTGAAGTAAGAGGCCTAACAGACATGCTGCCTAAGATTCCCTACTAGTACATATGCTAAAGCCTAACTGACTTCAAAAATACATGTATTTCCATATTTTTAAACACATGAACTAAGCAAATTATTCACCCAGATCCATTTGAAATCAAGCTTGACTCACAGTGTGATCTTAGGCACATGACCAGGATGTTACATGTAATCTACCATGTCTGTCTCTGCATGCAATATGTGTGTCTCTGCTCAGACTATTTCACTGTGTCTACTGGCACAAAACAGACCACATATATATAAGCAAGACATAACATTCCTTTTTCATTTCAAAGGCACACCCTGGATCTTGATTGCACAGCTTAGAGCATATTTCTGAAGTAAAAGGCCTAACAGACATGCTGCCTAAGATTCCCTACTAGTACATATGCTAAAGCCTAACTGACATTAAAAATACATGTATTTCCATATTTTAAACACATCAACTAAGCAAAATATTCACCCAGATCCATTTAAAATCAAGCTTGACTCACAGTGTGATCTTAGGCACATGACCAGGATGTTACATGTAATCTACCATGTCTGTCTCTGCATGCAATATGTGTGTTTCTGCTCATATTATTTCACTGTGTCTACTGGCAAAAAACAGACCACATATATATAAGCAAGACATAACATTCCTTTTTCATTTCAAAGGCACACCCTGGATCTTGATTGCACAACTTAGAACCTATTTCTGAAGTAATAGGCCTAACAGACATGCTGCCTAAGATTCCCTACTAGTACATATGCTAAAGCCTAACTGACTTTAAAAAAACATGTATTTCCATATTTTTAAACACATCAACTAAGCAAATTATTCACCCAGATACATTTAAAATCAAGCTTGACTCACAGTGTGATCTTAGGCTCATGACCAGCATGTTACATGTAATCTACCATGTCTGTCTCTGCATGCAATATGTGTGTCTCTACTCAGACTATTTCACTGTGTCTACTGGCAAAAAACAGACCACATATATATAAGCAAGACATAACATTCATTTTTCAATTCAAAGGCACACCCTGGATCTTGATTGCACAGCTTAGAGCCTATTTCTGAAGTAAGAGGCCTAACAGACGTGCTGCCTAAGATTCCATACTAGTACATATGCTAAAGCCTAACTGACTTTAAAAATACATGTATTTCCATAGTTTTTAAACACATCAACTAAGCAAAATATTCACCCAGATCCATTTAAAATCAAGCTTGACTCACAGTGTGATCTTAGGCACATGACCAGGATGTTACATGTAATCTACCATGTCTGTCTCTGCATGCATTATGTGTGTCTCTGCTCAGACTATTTCACTGTGTCTACTGGCAAAAAACAGACAACATATATATATAAGCAAGACATAACATTCCTTTTTCATTTCAAAGGCACACCCTGGATCTTGATTGCACAGCTTAGAGCCTATTTCTGAAGTAAAAAGGCCTAACATACATGCTGCCTAAGATTCCCTACTAGTACATATGCTAAAGCCTAACTGACTTTAAAAATACATGTATTTCCATATTTTTAAACACATCAACTAAGCAAATTATTTACCCAGATCCATTTAAAATCAAGCTTGACTCACAGTGTGATCTTAGGCTCATGACCAGCATGTTACATGTAATCTACCATGTCTGTCTCTGCATGCAATATGTGTGTCTCTGCTCAGACTATTTCACTGTGTCTACTGGCACAAAACAGACCACATATATATAAGCAAGACATAACATTCCTTTTTCATTTCAAAGGCACACCCTGGATCTTGATTGCACAGCTTAGAGCCTATTTCTGAAGTAAAAGGCCTAACAGACATGCTGCCTAAGATTCCCTACTAGTACATATGCTAAAGCCTAACTGACATTAAAAATACATGTATTTCCATATTTTAAACACATCAACTAAGCAAAATATTCACCCAGATCCATTTAAAATCAATCTTGACTCACAGTGTGATCTTAGGCACATGACCAGGATGTTACATGTAATCTACCATGTCTGTCTCTGCATGCAATATGTGTGTCTCTGCTCATATTATTTCACTGTGTCTACTGGCAAAAAACAGACCACATATATATAAGCAAGACATAACATTCCTTTTTTATTTCAAAGGCACACCCTGGATCTTGATTGCACAGCTTAGAGCCTATTTCTGAAGTAATAGGCCTAACAGACATGCTGGCTAAGATTCCCTACTAGTAGATATGCAAAAGCCTAACTGACTTTAAAAATACATGTATTTCCTATATTTTAAACACATCAACTAAGCAAATTATTCACCCAGATCCATTTAAAATCAATCTTGACTCACAGTGTGATCTTAGGCACATGACCAGGATGTTACATGTAATCTACCATGTCTGTCTCTGCATGCAATATGTGTGTCTCTGCTCATATTATTTCACTGTGTCTACTGGCAAAAAACAGACCACATATATATAAGCAAGACATAACATTCCTTTTTCATTTCAAAGGCACACCCTGGATCTTGATTGCACAGCTTAGAGCCTATTTCTGAAGTAAGAGGCCTATCATACATGCTGTCTAAGATTCCCTACTATTACATATGCTAAAGCCTAACTGACTTTAAAAATACATGTATTTCCATATTTTTAAACACATCAACTAAGCAAAATATTCACCCAGATCCATTTAAAATCAAGCTTGACTCACAGTGTGATCTTAGGCATATGACCAGGATGTTACATGTAATCTACCATGCCTGTCTCTGCATGCAATATATGTGTCTCTGCTCATAATATTTCACTGTGTCTACTGGCAAAAAACAGATCACATATATATAAGCAAGACATAACATTCCTTTTTCATTTCAAAGGCACTCCCTGGATCTTGATTGCACAGCTTAGAGCCTATTTCTGAAGTAAGAGGCCTAACAGACATGCTGCATAAGATTCCCTACTAGTACATATGCTAAAGCCTAACTGACTTTAAAAATACATGTATTTTCATATTTTTAAATACATCAACTGAGCAAATTATTCGCCCAGATCCATTTAAAATCAAGGTTGACTCACAGTGTGATCTTAGGCACATGACCAGGATGTTACATGTAATCTACCATGTCTGTCTCTGCATGCAATATGTGTGTCTCATCTCATACTATTTCACTATGTCTACTGACAAAAAACAGACCACATATATATAAGCAAGACATAACATTCCTTTTTCATTTCAAAGGCACGCCCTGGATCTTGATTGCACAGCGTAGAGCCTATTTCCGAAGTAAGAGGCCTAACAGACGTGCTGCCTAAGATTCCCTACTAGTACATATGCTAAAGCCTAACTGACTTTAAAAATACATGTATATCCATATTTTTAAACACATCAACTATGCAAATTATTCACCCAGATCCATTTGAAATCAAGCTTGACTCACAGTGTGATCTTAGGCACATGACCAGGATGTTACATGTAATCTACCATGTCTGTCTCTGCATGCAATATGTGTGTCTCTGCTCAGACTATTTCACTGTGTCTACTGGCACAAAACAGACCACATATATATAAGCAAGACATAACATTCCTTTTTCATTTCAAAGGCACACCCTGGATCTTGATTGCACAGCATAGAGCATATTTCTGAAGTAAAAGGCCTAACAGACATGCTGCCTAAGATTCCCTACTAGTACATATGCTAACGCCTAACTGACATTAAAAATACATGTATTTCCATATTTTTAAACACATCAACTAAGCAAATTATTCACCCAGATCCATTTGAAATCAAGCTTGACTCACAGTGTGATCTTAGGCACATGACCAGGATGTTACATGTAATCTACCATGTCTGTCTCTGCATGCAATATGTGTGTCTCTACTCAGACTATTTCACTGTGTCTACTGGCAAAAAACAGACCACATATATATAAGCAAGACATAACATTCATTTTTCAATTCAAAGGCACACCCTGGATCTTGATTGCACAGCTTAGAGCCTATTTCTGAAGTAAAAGGCCTAACAGACATGCTGCCTAAGATTCCCTACTAGTACATATGCTAAAGCCTAACTGACATTAAAAATACATGTATTTCCATATTTTAAACACATCAACTAAGCAAAATATTCACCCAGATCCATTTAAAATCAAGCTTGACTCACAGTGTGATCTTAGGCACATGACCAGGATGTTACATGTAATCTACCATGTCTGTCTCTGCATGCAATATGTGTGTCTCTGCTCATATTATTTCACTGTGTCTACTGGCAAAAAACAGACCACATATATATAAGCAAGACATAACATTCCTTTTTCATTTCAAAGGCACACCCTGGATCTTGATTGCACAACTTAGAGCCTATTTCTGAAGTAATAGGCCTAACAGACATGCTGGCTAAGATTCCCTACTAGTAGATATGCTAAAGCCTAACTGACTTTAAAAATACATGTATTTCCATATTTTTAAACACATCAACTAAGCAAATTATTCACCCAGATCCATTTAAAATCAAGCTTGACTCACAGTGTGATCTTAGGCACATGACCAGGATGTTACATGTAATCTACCATGTCTGTTTCTGCATGCAATATGTGTGTCTCTGCTCAGACTATTTCACTGTGTCTACTGGCAAAAAACAGACCACATATATATAAGCAAGACATAACATTCCTTTTTTTCATTTCAAAGGCACACCCTGGATCTTGATTGCACAGCTTAGAGCCTATTTCTGAAGTAAGAGGCCTATCATACATTCTGTCTAAGATTCCCTACTATTACATATGCTAAAGCCTAACTGACTTTAAAAATACATGTATTTCCATATTTTTAAACACATCAACTAAGCAAAATATTCACCCAGATCCATTTAAAATCAAGCTTGACTCACAGTGTGATCTTAGGCATATGACCAGGATGTTACATGTAATCTACCATGCCTGTCTCTGCATGCAATATGTGTGTCTCTGCTCATAATATTTCACTGTGTCTACTGGCAAAAAACAGATCACATATATATAAGCAAGACATAACATTCCTTTTTCATTTCAAAGGCACTCCCTGGATCTTGATTGCACAGCTTAGAGCCTATTTCTGAAGTAAGGGGCCTAACAGACGTGCTGCCTAAGATTCCCTACTAGTACATATGCTAAAGCCTAACTGACTTTAAGAATACATATTTTTCCTAATTTTTAAACACATCAACTAAGCAAATTATTCACCCAGATCCATTTAAAATCAAGCTTGACTCACAGTGTGATCTTAGGCGCATGACCAGCATGTTACATGTAATCTACCATGTCTGTCTCTGCATGCAATATGTGTGTCTCTGCTCAGACTATTTCACTGTGTCTACTGGCAAAAAATCAGACCACATATATATAAGCAAGACATAACATTCCTTTTTCATTTCAAAGGCACGCCCTGAATCTTGATTGCACAGCTTAGAGCCTATTTCTGAAGTAAGAGGTCTAACAGACGTGCTGCCTAAGATTCCCTACTAGTACATATGCTAAAGCCTAACTGACTTTAAAAATACATGTATTTCCATATTTTTAAACACATCAACTAAGCAAATTATTCACCCAGATCCATTTGAAATCAAGCTTGACTCACAGTGTGATCTTAGGCACATGACCAGGATGTTACATGTAATCTACCATGTCTGTCTCTGCATGCAATATGTGTGTCTCTGCTCAAATTATTTCACTGTGTCTACTGGCAAAAAAACAGACCACATATATATAAGCAAGACATAACATTCCTTTTTCAATTCAAAAGCACACCCTGGATCTTGATTGCACAGCTTAGAGCCTATTTCTGAAGTAAGAGGCCTAACAGACATGCTGCCTAAGATTCCCTACTAGTACATATTCTAAAGCCTAACTGACTTTAAAAATACATGTATTTCCATATTTTTAAACACATCAACTAAGCAAAATATTCACCCAGATCCATTTAAAATCAAGCTTGACTCACAGTGTGATCTTAGGCACATGACCAGGATGTTCCATGTAATCTACCATGTCTGTCTCTGCATGCATTATGTGTGTCTCTGCTCAGATTATTTCACTGTGTCTACTGGCAAAAAAAGACGACATATATATAAGCAAGACATAACATTCCTTTTTCATTTCAAAGGCACACCCTGGATCTTGTTTGCACAGCTTAGAGCCTATTTCTGAAGTAAGAGGCCTAACAGACATGCTGCATAAGATTCCCTACTAGTACATATGCTAAAGCCTAACTGACTTTAAAAATACATGTATTTTTATATTTTTAAACACATCAACTGAGCAAATTATTCGCCCAGATCCATTTAAAATCAAGGTTGACTCACAGTGTGATCTTAGGCACATGACCAGGATGTTACATGTAATCTACCATGTCTGTCTCTGCATGCAATATGTGTGTCTCATCTCATACTATTTCACTATGTCTACTGACAAAAAACAGACCACATATATATAAGCAAGACATAACATTCCTTTTTCATTTCAAAGGCACGCCCTGGATCTTGATTGCACAGCTTAGAGCCTATTTCGGAAGTAAAAGGCCTAACAGACATGCTGCCTAAGATTCCCTACTAGTACATATGCTAAAGCCTAACTGACATTAAAAATACATGTATTTCCATATTTTAAACACATCAACTAAGCAAAATATTCACCCAGATCCATTTAAAATCAAGCTTGACTCACAGTGTGATCTTAGGCACATGACCAGGATGTTACATGTAATCTACCATGTCTGTCTCTGCATGCAATATGTGTGTCTCTGCTCATATTATTTCACTGTGTCTACTGGCAAAAAACAGACCACATATATATAAGCAAGACATAACATTCCTTTCTCATTTCAAATGCACACCCTGGATCTTGATTGCACAACTTAGAGCCTATTTCTGAAGTAATAGGCCTAACACACATGCTGCCTATGATTCCCTACTAGTACATATGCTAAAGCCTAACTGACTTTAAAAATACATGTATTTCCATATTTTTAAACACATCAACTAAGCAAATTATTCACCCAGATCCATTTAAAATCAAGCTTGACTCACAGTGTGATCTTAGGCACATGACCAGGATGTTACATGTAATCTACCATGTCTGTTTCTGCATGCAATATGTGTGTCTCTGCTCAGACTATTTCACTGTGTCTACCGGCAAAAAACAGACCACATATATATAAGCAAGACATAACATTCCTTTTTCATTTCAAAGGCACACCCTGGATCTTGATTGCACAGCTTAGAGCCTATTTCTGAAGTAAGAGGCCTAACAGACATGCTGCCTAAGATTCCCTACTAGTACATATGCTAAAGCTAACTGACTTTAAAAATACATGTATTTCCATATTTTTAAACACATCAACTAAGCAAAATATTCACCCAGATCTATTTAAAAACAAGCTTGACTCACAGTGTGATCTTAGGCATATGACCAGGATGTTACATGTAATCTACCATGTCTGTCTCTGCATGCAATATGTGTGTCTCTGCTCATACTATTTCACTATGTCTACTGGCAAAAAACAGACCACATATATATAAGCAAGACATACCATTTCTTTTTCATTTCAAAGGCACACCCTGGATCTTGATTGCACAGCTTAGAGCCTATTTCTGAAGTAAGAGGCCTAACAGACGTGCTGCCTAAGATTCCCTACTAGTACATATGCTAAAGCCTAACTGACTTTACAAAATACATATATTTCCATATTTTTTAAACACATCAACTAAGCAAATTATTCATCCAGATTCATTTAAAAACAAGCTTGACTCACAGTGTGATCTTAGGCTCATGACCAGGATGTTACATGTAATCTACCATGTCTGTCTCTGCATGCAATATGTGTGTCTCTGCTCATACTATTTCACTATGTCTACTGGCAAAAAACAGACCACATATATATAAGCAAGACATAACATTCCTTTTTCATTTCAAAGGCACACCCTGGATCTTGATTGCACAGCTTAGAGCCTATTTCTGAAGTAAGAGGCCTAACAGACGTGCTGCCTAAGATTCCCTACTAGTACATATGCTAAAGCCTAACTGACTTTACAAAATACATATATTTCCATATTTTTTAAACACATCAACTAAGCAAATTATTCATCCAGATTCATTTAAAAACAAGCTTGACTCACAGTGTGATCTTAGGCTCATGACCAGGATGTTACATGTAATCTACCATGTCTGTCTCTGCATGCAATATGTGTGTCTCTGCTCATACTATTTCACTATGTCTACTGGCAAAAAACAGACCACATATATATAAGCAAGACATAACATTCCTTTTTCATTTCAAAGGCACACCCTGGATCTTGATTGCACAGCTTAGAGCCTTTTTCTGAAGTAAGAGGCCTAACAGACGTGCTGCCTAAGATTCCCTACTAGTACATATGCTAAATCCTAACTGACTTTAAAAATACATGTATTTCCATATTTTTAAACACATCAACTAAGCAAATTATTCACCCAGATCCATTTAAAATCAAGCTTGACTCACAGTGTGATCTTAGGCTCATGACCAGGATGTTACATGTAATCTACCATGTCTGCCTCTGCATGCAATATGTGTGTCTCTGCTCAAACTATTTCACTGTGTCTACTGGCAAAAAACAGACCACATATATATAAGCAAGACATAACATTCCTTTTTCAATTCAAAGGCACACCCTGGATCTTGATTGCACAGCTTAGAGCCGATTTCTGAAGTGAGAGGCCTAAAAGACATGCTGCCTAAGATTCCCTAATAGTACATATGCTAAAGCCTAACTGACTTTAAAAATACATGTATTTCCATATTTTAAACACATCAACTAAGCAAAATATTCACCCAGATCCATTTAAAATCAAGCTTGACTCACAGTGTGATCTTAGGCACATGACCAGGATGTTACATGTAATCTACCATGTCTGTCTCTGCATGCAATATGTGTGTCTCTGCTCATATTATTTCACTGTGTCTACTGGCAAAAAACAGACCACATATATATAAGCAAGACATAACATTCCTTTTTCATTTCAAAGGCACACCCTGGATCTTGATTGCACAACTTAGAGCCTATTTCTGAAGTAAGAGGCCTAACAGACATGCTGCCTAAGATTCCCTACTAGTCCATATGCTAAAGCCTAACTGACTTTAAAAATACATGTATTTCCATATTTTTAAACACATCAACTAAGCAAAATATTCACCCAGATCCATTTAAAATCAAGCTTGACTCACAGTGTGATCTTAGGCGTATGACCAGGATGTTACATGTAATCTACCATGTCTG
>NW_027611974.1:0-10000 GCF_964261635.1 Lissotriton helveticus
TAGCAGAGCAGCTACCTCGCTGCGATCTATTGAAAGTCATCCTCTGAGCCAAGCTTTTGTCTCTCCCTCCGGGGCCGCGTGGGCGCCCGCGCACGCCCTCCTCCACCACACCCAGGGGTGGGTCCCTCTGCCGCCCGGCCGGCGGGAGGGATGCGGAGGGGGTAGTGCGGGCCTGCGGGAGGCTGCCTCCACCACGTGCCCTTGCGGCACGGGGGCCTCCCCCTCCCGTCCCTGCCCCACCGGGGAGCGGGGATGGGGGCCACATTCCATCTGCAGGTCGGCAGGGCGACCAGATGGCTCGGGCCGGCCGGGCAGCTCCCCTTCTCCGCTGCTGCTCCCGGGCAAGCCAAAACGGGGAGGCGAGCAGCGGCAGTCCCCGGGGAAGGAGCATCCCAAACGGCTGCCTCGGAGCGCCCCGACCACCCTCGCTGGCTGGAACAGCGAGGGCGACTGGGTACGGCACCCTCCGGGGCCGTCCGGGCGCTGGGTTGCCCCGGGGCATCTGGTCGCCTGGCTGCGCGACCAGATGGCCCTGTGGGCCGGGCGACCAGATGGCCCTGCGGGCCGGGCGACCAGATGGCCCTGCGGTCCGGGTGACCAGATGGCCCTGCGGGCTGGCGGCCGGGCTAACTCCAACTTTTGTCCTTCCCCAAAGTTCTGTAAGCCCCCACTACGTGGGGGCTTAATAGTCGAGGAAAATGGGCTCCCCGGGCAGGCTGTCGGGGAGTGGACGTGGCCTGGGCTTAACCCTCCTTGGGCCCGGGTGCTGGGGACGGGGCTCCACCGGGGCCCGGGGAGGCTCTCCCCAGCCTGGCTAGGGTTCGGAAGGTGGGACCGGACCCGGGGCTTGAACTCCATCTGGCCAGGCCCCGAGGGTGCTGGAGCCCCCTGTCCCGCAGGCCACCAGTGGGTCCGTGCGCTGGGGACGGGGCTCCACCGGTTCCCGGGGAGGCTCTCCCCAGCCTGGCTAGGGTTCGGAAGGTGGGACCGGACCCGGGGCTTGAATTCCATCTGGCCAGGCCCCGAGGGTGCTGGAGCCCCCTGTCCCGCAGGCCACCAGTGGGTCCGTGCGCTGGGGACGGGGCTCCACCGGTTCCCGGGGAGGCTCTCCCCAGCCTGGCTAGGGTTCGGAAGGTGGGACCGGACCCGGGGCTTGAACTCCATCTGGCCAGGCCCCGAGGGTGCTGGTACCCCTCCGTCCAGCAATCCGGCCGGGGGTCCGGGGCGCCCGGGACGGAGGGTCCACCGGGGGCCCAGGGGAGGCTCTCCCCGGCCCGGCATAGGGTTTGGAAAGCCGGGACTGGGGCCGGGGACCGGGCCCGGGGCTTGAGCCCCGTCCGGCAGGGCCCAGTGGTGCGGGAATCCCCCCTCCGTCCTGCAAGCCGGCCGGGGGTCGGAGGTACCCGGGACGGAGGGTCCATCAGGGCCCGGGGAGGCCTGAAGCCCCGGAGCCCTGCAGCCCCAGAGACCTGCAGCTCTGCAGCCCCCGGAACCCTGCAGCCCCAGAGCCCTGCAGCTCCGGGGCAGGCAGATTGGCGTCCTTTTGGTCCCGGCCATCTGGTCGCCCTGGAAGTCATGATGAGGTGCCATTCGCCTTCCGGATCCCAGCGAGGGCTCCAGGAGGTCGGGTACTTTCGCGCCTTGGGTCCCCTCTGTCACCTTGTGTGCACAGATTGCAAGAAAGTCAGGTAATTTCCCTCCGGATTACTAGGGGGCAGGGTATGCCCGGACACCCCTCCAAGGCTGGTGGTTCTCTGCTAGGGGGACCAGATGGGCTATGCCTGGGTAACACCTCCCTAGGCCACCCGGGGCTTCCTTCCTCCAGGCCAACGGCTTGTCAAATTGCCCAGGACGGGCTCCATGGCTCTTGGGCAGTCGTCCCCCGGGTCTCCAGGCCGATGGCATGTCAAAGTGCCCAGGACGGGCTCCATGCGTCCCGGGCAGTCGTCCCCCGGATCTCCAGGCCGACGGCATGTCAAAGTGCCCAGGACGGGCTCCATGCGTCCCGGGCAGTCGTCCCCCGGGTCTCCAGGCCGACGGCATGTCAAAGTGCCCAGGACGGGCTCCATGCGTCCCGGGCAGTCGTCCCACGGGTCTCCGGGCCGACGGCATGTCAAAGTGCCCAGGACGGGCTCCATGCGTCCCGGGCATTCCTCCCCCCGGGCATCCGCCGCTCCCTTCCCTGGGCCGACGGCAGGTCAGATTGCCCAGGACGGGCTCCATGGGTCCCGGGCAGTCCTTCCCTGGGTGTCCGGCGCTCCCTTCTCCGGGCCGACGGCATGTCAAAGTGCCCAGGACGGGCTCCATGCGTCCCGGGCAGTCGTCCCCCGGGTCTCCAGGCCGACGGCATGTCAAAGTGCCCAGGACGGGCTCCATGCGTCCCGGGCAGTCGTCCCCCGGGTCTCCAGGCCGACGGCATGTCAAAATGTCCAGGACGGGCTCCATGCGTCCCAGGCAGTCGTCCCCCGGGTCTCCAGGCCGACGGCATGTCAAAGTGCCCAGGACGGGCTCCATGCGTCCCGGGCAGTCGTCCCCCGGGTCTCCAGGCCGACGGCATGTCAAAATGTCCAGGACGGGCTCCATGCGTCCCAGGCAGTCGTCCCCCGGGTCTCCAGGCCGACGGCATGTCAAAGTGCCCAGGACGGGCTCCATGCGTCCCGGGCAGTCGTCGTCCCGGGCGTCCGGGCCTGGGAGCTCCGGTGGTCCTCACCGTGCCTGAGGCCCAGCCGGGGTCCCCGAGCCCTGCCCGGCGTGGGCAGGCAGCAGCCCTACCACGAAGGCTCGGGGTGGGAAGCAGGGAGTCCTTTCGTTCCCGGCCACCTGGTTGCACCTTTCCCCTCGGCCATCTGGTCGCACGCAATGCTATCCAAAAGGGCGACCAGATGGCCAAACCTCCCTGGAAGTCCCTATGAGGTGCCATTTGCCTCCCCGATCCCAGCGAGGGCTCCAGGAGGTCGGGTACTTTTACGCCTTGGGTCCCCTCTGTCAACTCGTGTGCACAGATTACAAGAAAGGGGGGTAATTTTCCTCCGGATTACTAGGGGTAAGGGTATGCCCGGACACCCCTGGAAGGCTGGTGGTTCTCTGCCAGGGGGACCAGATGGGCTATGCCTGGGTAACAACACCCGGGGCTTCCCTCCTCCAGGCCAACGGCATGTCAAAGTGCCCAGGACGGGCTCCATGCGTCCCGGGCAGTCGTCCCCCGGGTCTCCAGGCCAACGGCATGAGCGAGTGCCCAGGTCGGGCTCCATGCGCCCCGGGCAGTCGTCCCCCGGGTCTCCAGGCCAACGGCATGAGCGAGTGCCCAGGTCGGGCTCCATGCTTCCCGGGCAGTCGTCCCCCGGGTCTCAAGGCCGATGGCATGTCAAAGTGCCCAGGATGGGCTCCATGCGTCCCGGGCATTCCTCCCCCCGGGCGTCCGTCGCTCCCTTCTCCGGGCCGACGGCAGGTCAGATTGCCCAGGACGGGCTCCATGGGTCCCGGGCATTCCTCCGCTGGGTGTCCGGCTCTCCCTTCCCCGGGCCAACGGCTTGTCAGAGTGCCCAGGATGGGCTCCACGGGCCCCGGACGTCCGGGGCTCCCTTCCCCGGGCCAACGGCATGCCAGAATGCCCAGGACGGGCTCCACGAGTCCCGGGCGTCCGGGGCTCCCTTCCCTGGGACAACGGCTTGTCAGAGTGCCCAGGACGGGCTCCACGGGTCCCGGGCATCTTGGGCTCCCTTCCCCGGGCCAACGGCATGCCAGAGTGCCCAGGACGGGCTCCACGAGTCCCCGGCGTCCGGGGCTCCCTTCCCCGGGACAACGGCTTGTCAGAGTGCCCAGGACGGGCTCCACGGGTCCCGGGCATCTGGGGCTCCCTTCCCCGTGCCAACGGCATGCCAGAGTGCCCAGGACGGGCTCCACGAGTCCCCGGCGTCCGGGGCTCCCTTCCCCGGGACACCGGCTTGTCAGAGTGCCCATGACGGGCTCCACGGGTCCCGGGTATCTGGGACTCCCTTCCCTGGGCCAACGGCATGCCGGAGTTCCCAGGACAGGCTCCACGGGTCCCGGGCGTCCGGGGCTCCCTTCCCCGGTCCGACGGCTTGTCAGAGTGCCCAGGACGGGCTCCACGGCTCCCGGGCGTCCGGGGTTCCCTTCCCCGGGTCAGCAGAAAGTCAGAGTGCCCAGGACGAGTTCCACGGGTCCCGGGCAGTCCTCCCCCGGGCGTCCGGGGCTCCCTTCCCCGGGCCGTCGGCAGGTCAGAGTGCCCAGGACGGGCTCCATGGGTCCCGGGCAGTCCTCCCCCCGGGCGTCCGGGGCTCCCTTCCCCGGGCAGACGGCAGGTCAGAGTGCCCAGGACGGGCTCCACGGGTCCCGGGCAGTCCTCCCCCCGGGCGTCCGGCGCTCCCTTCTCCAGGCCGATGGCAGGTCAGAGTGACCAGGACGGGCTCCACGGGTCCCGGGCAGTCCTCTCCCGGGCGTACGTGGTTGTCCGACAGATTCGGGCAGATGTGCTTTTACGAACCGGATCGGAATCGGCCCAAATAATAATAATAATAATAATAATCCACATTTGTAAGGCGCACAATCACCCGTAAGGGTCTCTAGGCGCTAGGGGCCGTTGGGAAGATTAAGCAAGCTATTGCCCAGAGTCAAATGGTGCTGGGCTAATCTGCGGCCGGTGCCGGGGATCGAACCCTGATCTCTGGGATGCTCGAGGGTTACTACGCGCTCTACAAAAACCTTAAATAAAAAAATCTCCAGATTCCGGAGTCAGCCGCCCTAGCCGCGGCGCCAGCTATTTCCCAGAGTCACCTGGTGCTGGGCTAATCTGCCGCCGGTGCCGGGGATCGAACCGTGATCTCCAGATTCCGGAGTCAGCCTCCCTAGCCGCGGCGCCAGCTATTTCCCAGAGTCACGTGGTGCTGGGCTAATCTGCGGCCGGTGCCGGGGATCGAACCCTGATCTCTGGGATGCTCGAGGGTTACTACGCGCTCTACAAAAACCTTAAATAAAAAAATCTCCAGATTCCGGAGTCAGCCGCCCTAGCCGCGGCGCCAGCTATTTCCCAGAGTCACCTGGTGCTGGGCTAATCTGCCGCCGGTGCCGGGGATCGAACCGTGATCCCCAGATGGGGATATCCCAAAAATCTGGCATGGATACGGCCCGCCAGGACTGGTTTGGGCACCCCTGATAAGAGGCAGTCAACGCGAAATCTGCTGGGTTCGATTCCGATCCGTGTCAGAAGGACCGTAGGGCTTGGGAGTCCGTACAACAGGGGTGCCCAAACCTGTCCTGGCGGGCCGTATCCATGCCAGATTTTTGGGATATCCCCATCTGGTGATCACGGTTCGATCCCCGGCGCCGGCGGCAGATCAGAGTGCCCAGGACGGGGTCCATGTGACCCGGGCAGTCCTATCCCCTGGGTGTACGTGGTTGTCCGACATGTCGGTCGTATTTGCTTTTACGTACCGGATCGGAATCGGCCCCCATAAAATCGTACGTAAAGTATATAGCAAATCAACCTGAAATCTGCTGGGTCAGAAAGGGCTCGATTCCGATCCGTGTCGGAAGGTTAGGAGTCCGTACGAATTTGTCGGGACGGCATGGCAGAGTGCCCGGGATGGGCTCCATGGCTCTTGGGCAGTCGTCCCCCGGGCGTCCGGGGCTCCATCCAGGCCGACGGCATGGCAGAGTGCCCGGGACGGGCTCCATGCGTCCCGGGCATTCGTCCCCCGGGCGTCCGGGGCTCCATCCAGGCCGGCGGCAAGGCAGTGTGCCCGGGTCGGGCTCCATGCGTCCCGGGCATTCGTCCCCCGGGCGCCTGAAACTGCTGGGTCAGAGAGGGCTCGATTCCGATCCGTGTCGTAAGGTTAGGAGTCCGTACGAATTTGTCAGGACGGCATGGCAGAGTGCCCGGGACGGGCTCCATGCGTCCCGGGCATTCGTCCCCCGGGCGTCCGGGGCTACATCCAGGCTGACGGTATGGCAGAGTGCCCGGGTCGGGCTCCATGGTTTTCACGGTGGTCCTCCCCTGGGTGTCAGGGGGCTCCTGGCCGACGGCATGGAAAAGTACCCAGGACGGGCTCCATGCGTCCCGGGCATTTGTCCCCCGGGCGTCCGGGGCTCCATCCAGGCCGACGGCATGGCAGAGTGCCCGGGTCGGGCTCCATGGTTTCCAGGGTGGTCCTCCCCAGGGTGTCGGGGCTTCGAAAGTGCCCAGGACGGGCTCCATGCGTCCCGGGCATTTGTCCCCCGGGCGTCCGGGGCTCCATCCAGGCCGACGGCATGGCAGAGTGCCCGGGTCGGGCTCCATGGCTTTCACGGTGGTCCTCCCCTGGGTGTCTGGGGGCTCCAGGCCGAAGGCATGGAAAAGTGCCCAGGACGGGCTCCATGCGTCCCGGGCACGGGCACGGGGACGGGGACAGGGTCGGGAGAGTCCAGGCGGCTTCACTTCCGTGTCCAGCCATCTGATCGCCCAGATTCCCTCGGCCATCTGCTCGCCCGGATCCCCTCGGGCATCTGGTCGCCCGCAACGCTTTCCTGAGGGGCGACCAGATGGCCGAACTTCCCTGGAAGTCCCGATGAGGTGCCATTCGCCGCCCGGATCCCAGCGAGGGCTCCAGGAGGTTGGGTACATTCGCGCCTTGGGTCCCCTCTGTCACCTCGCGTGCACAGATTACAAGAAAAGGGGGTCATTTTCCTCCGGATTACTAGGGAGAAGGGTACGCCCGGACACCCCTCCGAGGCTGGTGGTTCTCTGCCATGGGGACCAGATGGGCTATGCCTGGGCAACACCTCCCTAGGCCACCCGGTGCTTCCTTCCTCCAGGCCAACTGCATGTCAAATTGCCCAGGACGGGCTCCATGGCTCCTGGGCAGTCGTCCCCCGGGCGTCCGGGGCTCCTTCCAGGCTGACGGCATTGAAAAGTGCCCAGGACGGGCTCCATGCGTCCCGGGCATTCGTCCCCCGGGCGTCCGGGGCTCCATCCAGGCCGACGGCATGGCAGAGTGCCCGGGTCGGGCTCCATGGCTTTCACGGTGGTCCTCCCCTGGGTGTCTGGGGGCTCCAGGCCGAAGGCATTGAAAAGTGCCCAGGACGGGCTCCATGCGTCCCGGGCATTCGTCCCCCCGGGCGTCCGGGGCACCCATCTCCATGAGGCCAACGGCATAGGCAAAGTACCCAGGACGGGCTCCATGGGTCCCGGGCAGACCACCCCCCGGGCGTCCGGGGGACCCACCTCCAGGCCGACGGAATGTCAAAGTACCCAGGACGGGCTCCATGGGTCCCGGGCAGCTTCCCCCGGGGCGTCCGGGGCACCCACCTCCAGGCCGACGGCATGTCAAAGTACCCAGGACGGGCTCCACGGGTCCCGGGCATTCCTCCCCCAGGTCGTCCGGGCCCTAGAGCTCCGGTGGTCCAACCTGCGCCTGAGGCCCAGCCGGGGTCCAAGAGCCCTGCCTTGCGTGGGCTGGCAGTCAGGAACCCTACCGCGAAGGCTTGGGGTGGATGGGGAGCTGGGAGTCCTTTCGATCCGGGCCATCTGGTCGCCCGCGATGCTTTCCAATGGGGCGACCAGATGGCCGGGCTTCCCTGGAAGTCCCGATGAGGTGCCATTCGCCTCCCGGATCCCAGCTAGGGCTCCATGAGCTCGGGTTCTTTTACGCCTTGGGTCCCCTCTGTCACCTCGCGTGCACGGATTGCAAGAAAGGGGGGTAATTTCCCTCCGGATTACTAGGGGCAGGGTATGCCCGGACACCCCTCCAGGTTTTGTGGTTCTCTGCCATGGGGACCAGATGGGATATGCCTGGGCAACACCTCCCTAGGCCACCCGGAGCTTCCTTCCTCCAGGCCAACTGCATGTCAAATTGCCCAGGACGGGCTCCATGGCTCTTGGGCAGTCGTCCCCCGGGCGTCCGGTGCTCCATCCAGGCCGACGGCATGGCAGAGTGCCCGGGACAGGCTCCATGCGTCCCGGGCCTTCGTCCCCCCGGGCGTCCGGGGCTCCATCCAGGCTGACGGCATGGCAGAGTGCCCGGGACGGGCTCCACGGGCCCCGGGCGTCCGGGGCTCCCTTCCCCGGGCCAGCGGCATGTCAGAGTGCCCAGGACGGGCTCCACGGGCCCCGGTCATCCGGGGCACCCTTCCCCGGGCCAGCGGCATGTCAGAGTGCCCAGGACCAGTTCCACGGGTCCCGGGCAGTCCTCCCCCGGGCGTCCGGGGGGGGCTCCCTTCTCCAGGCCAAAGCATTTCAGAGTGCCCAGGACGGGCTCCACGGGTTCCGGGCGTCCAGGTCTCCCTTCCCCGGGCCAACGGCTTGTCAGAGTGCCCAGGACGGGCTCCAGGGGCCCCGGGCGTCCGGGGCACCCTTCCCCGGGCCAGCGGCATGTCAGAGTGCCCAGGACGAGTTCCACGGGTCCCGGGCAGTCCTCCCCCTGGGTGTCCGGGGCTCCCTTCCCCGGGCCAAAGCATTTCAGAGTGCCCAGGACGGGCTCCACGGGTCCCGGACGTCCGGGGCTCCCTTCCCCGGGCCAACGGCATACAGGAGTGCCCAGGACGGGCTCCACGGGTCCCGGACGTCCGGGGCTCCCTTCCCCGGGCCAACGGCATACAGGAGTGCCCAGGACGGGCTCCACAGGTCCCGGTCGTCTGGGGCTCCCTTCCCCGGGCCAACGGCTTGTCAGAGTGCCAAGGACGGGCTCCACGGGTCCCGGTCGTCTGGGGTCCCTCCCCCCCGGGCCAACAGCAGGTCAGAGTGCCCAGGACGGGCTCCATGGGTCCCGGGCAGCCCGCCCCCCGGGCGTTCGGGGCACCCATCTCCAGGAGGCCAACGGCGTTGCAAAGTACCCGGGAAGGGCTCCACGGGTACCGGGCAGTCCTCCCCCGGGCGTCCGGGGCTCCCTTCTCCAGGCCAACGACATGGTTCAATGCCCAGGACGGGCTCCATGTGTCCCGGACAGACCTCCCCCGGGCGTCCGGGGCACCCATCTCCAGGCCAACGGCATGGCTCAATGCCCAGGACGGGCTCCATGGGTCCGGGGAGGCGTCCCATGCGCCTCCGGGCTTGGGAGCCCCGGCTGGGTCCAGGGGCCCGGGCGGGCCCCCGGGTCGGGTGCTCCGGCCCTGGTCCCTGTCTCCCAGCCTACCGCACTGCCAAGGGCCTAGGAATGGGTTCCGTTGTTCCCGGGGAGCCTACCCTTGCTTGGCTGGGTTCAGGAGCAGTGGCTTGGGCCCCTGAGGGCCCGGGGAGGGCGGCCTCCCCACCCCGGGCTCTGTCCTTGGTCCTGCTGCGTGGCAGGGTGCCCGGGACGGGGTCCGGAGGGACCGGGGAGGCGTCCCATGCACCTCCGGGCTTGGGAGCCCCGGCTGGGTCCAGGGGCCCGGGCGGGCCCCGGGTCGGGTGCTCCGGCCCTGGTCCCTGTCTCCCAGCCTACCGCACTGCCAAGGGCCTAGGAATGGGTTCCGTTGTTCCCGGGGAGCCTCCCCTTGCTTGGCTGGGTTCAGGAGCAGTGGCTAGGGCCCCTGAGGGCCCGGGGAGGGCGGCCTCCCCACCCCGGGCTCTGTCCTTGGTCCTGCTGCGTGGCAGGGTGCCCGGGACGGGGTCCGGAGGGACCGGGGAGGCGTCCCATGCACCTCCGGGCTTGGGAGCCCCGGCTGGGTCCAGGGGCCCGGGCGGGCCCCGGGTCGGGTGCTCCGGCCCTGGTCCCTGTCTCCCAGCCTACCGCACTGCCAAGGGCCTAGGAATGGGTTCCGTTGTTCCCGGGGAGCCTCCCCTTGCTTGGCTGGGTTCAGGAGCAGTGGCTAGGGCCCCTGAGGGCCCGGGGAGGGCGGCCTCCCCACCCCGGGCTCTGTCCTTGGTCCTGCTGCGTGGCAGGGTGCCCGGGACGGGGTCCGGAGGGACCGGGGAGGCGTCCCATGCACCTCCGGGCTTGGGAGCCCCGGCTGGGTCCAGGGGCCCGGGCGGGCCCCGGGTCGGGTGCTCCGGCCCTGGGCCCTGTCTCCCAGCCTGCCGCACTGCCAA
>NW_027611974.1:22500-32500 GCF_964261635.1 Lissotriton helveticus
AGTGCCCAGGACGGGCTCCATGCGTCCCGGGCATTCCTCCCCCCGGGCATCCGCCGCTCCCTTCCCTGGGCCGACGGCAGGTCAGATTGCCCAGGACGGGCTCCATGGGTCCCGGGCAGTCCTTCCCTGGGTGTCCGGCGCTCCCTTCTCCGGGCCGACGGCATGTCAAAGTGCCCAGGACGGGCTCCATGCGTCCCGGGCAGTCGTCCCCCGGGTCTCCAGGCCGACGGCATGTCAAAGTGCCCAGGACGGGCTCCATGCGTCCCGGGCAGTCGTCCCCCGGGTCTCCAGGCCGACGGCATGTCAAAATGTCCAGGACGGGCTCCATGCGTCCCAGGCAGTCGTCCCCCGGGTCTCCAGGCCGACGGCATGTCAAAGTGCCCAGGACGGGCTCCATGCGTCCCGGGCAGTCGTCCCCCGGGTCTCCAGGCCGACGGCATGTCAAAATGTCCAGGACGGGCTCCATGCGTCCCAGGCAGTCGTCCCCCGGGTCTCCAGGCCGACGGCATGTCAAAGTGCCCAGGACGGGCTCCATGCGTCCCGGGCAGTCGTCGTCCCGGGCGTCCGGGCCTGGGAGCTCCGGTGGTCCTCACCGTGCCTGAGGCCCAGCCGGGGTCCCCGAGCCCTGCCCGGCGTGGGCAGGCAGCAGCCCTACCACGAAGGCTCGGGGTGGGAAGCAGGGAGTCCTTTCGTTCCCGGCCACCTGGTTGCACCTTTCCCCTCGGCCATCTGGTCGCACGCAATGCTATCCAAAAGGGCGACCAGATGGCCAAACCTCCCTGGAAGTCCCTATGAGGTGCCATTTGCCTCCCCGATCCCAGCGAGGGCTCCAGGAGGTCGGGTACTTTTACGCCTTGGGTCCCCTCTGTCAACTCGTGTGCACAGATTACAAGAAAGGGGGGTAATTTTCCTCCGGATTACTAGGGGTAAGGGTATGCCCGGACACCCCTGGAAGGCTGGTGGTTCTCTGCCAGGGGGACCAGATGGGCTATGCCTGGGTAACAACACCCGGGGCTTCCCTCCTCCAGGCCAACGGCATGTCAAAGTGCCCAGGACGGGCTCCATGCGTCCCGGGCAGTCGTCCCCCGGGTCTCCAGGCCAACGGCATGAGCGAGTGCCCAGGTCGGGCTCCATGCGCCCCGGGCAGTCGTCCCCCGGGTCTCCAGGCCAACGGCATGAGCGAGTGCCCAGGTCGGGCTCCATGCTTCCCGGGCAGTCGTCCCCCGGGTCTCAAGGCCGATGGCATGTCAAAGTGCCCAGGATGGGCTCCATGCGTCCCGGGCATTCCTCCCCCCGGGCGTCCGTCGCTCCCTTCTCCGGGCCGACGGCAGGTCAGATTGCCCAGGACGGGCTCCATGGGTCCCGGGCATTCCTCCGCTGGGTGTCCGGCTCTCCCTTCCCCGGGCCAACGGCTTGTCAGAGTGCCCAGGATGGGCTCCACGGGCCCCGGACGTCCGGGGCTCCCTTCCCCGGGCCAACGGCATGCCAGAATGCCCAGGACGGGCTCCACGAGTCCCGGGCGTCCGGGGCTCCCTTCCCTGGGACAACGGCTTGTCAGAGTGCCCAGGACGGGCTCCACGGGTCCCGGGCATCTTGGGCTCCCTTCCCCGGGCCAACGGCATGCCAGAGTGCCCAGGACGGGCTCCACGAGTCCCCGGCGTCCGGGGCTCCCTTCCCCGGGACAACGGCTTGTCAGAGTGCCCAGGACGGGCTCCACGGGTCCCGGGCATCTGGGGCTCCCTTCCCCGTGCCAACGGCATGCCAGAGTGCCCAGGACGGGCTCCACGAGTCCCCGGCGTCCGGGGCTCCCTTCCCCGGGACACCGGCTTGTCAGAGTGCCCATGACGGGCTCCACGGGTCCCGGGTATCTGGGACTCCCTTCCCTGGGCCAACGGCATGCCGGAGTTCCCAGGACAGGCTCCACGGGTCCCGGGCGTCCGGGGCTCCCTTCCCCGGTCCGACGGCTTGTCAGAGTGCCCAGGACGGGCTCCACGGCTCCCGGGCGTCCGGGGTTCCCTTCCCCGGGTCAGCAGAAAGTCAGAGTGCCCAGGACGAGTTCCACGGGTCCCGGGCAGTCCTCCCCCGGGCGTCCGGGGCTCCCTTCCCCGGGCCGTCGGCAGGTCAGAGTGCCCAGGACGGGCTCCATGGGTCCCGGGCAGTCCTCCCCCCGGGCGTCCGGGGCTCCCTTCCCCGGGCAGACGGCAGGTCAGAGTGCCCAGGACGGGCTCCACGGGTCCCGGGCAGTCCTCCCCCCGGGCGTCCGGCGCTCCCTTCTCCAGGCCGATGGCAGGTCAGAGTGACCAGGACGGGCTCCACGGGTCCCGGGCAGTCCTCTCCCGGGCGTACGTGGTTGTCCGACAGATTCGGGCAGATGTGCTTTTACGAACCGGATCGGAATCGGCCCAAATAATAATAATAATAATAATAATCCACATTTGTAAGGCGCACAATCACCCGTAAGGGTCTCTAGGCGCTAGGGGCCGTTGGGAAGATTAAGCAAGCTATTGCCCAGAGTCAAATGGTGCTGGGCTAATCTGCGGCCGGTGCCGGGGATCGAACCCTGATCTCTGGGATGCTCGAGGGTTACTACGCGCTCTACAAAAACCTTAAATAAAAAAATCTCCAGATTCCGGAGTCAGCCGCCCTAGCCGCGGCGCCAGCTATTTCCCAGAGTCACCTGGTGCTGGGCTAATCTGCCGCCGGTGCCGGGGATCGAACCGTGATCTCCAGATTCCGGAGTCAGCCTCCCTAGCCGCGGCGCCAGCTATTTCCCAGAGTCACGTGGTGCTGGGCTAATCTGCGGCCGGTGCCGGGGATCGAACCCTGATCTCTGGGATGCTCGAGGGTTACTACGCGCTCTACAAAAACCTTAAATAAAAAAATCTCCAGATTCCGGAGTCAGCCGCCCTAGCCGCGGCGCCAGCTATTTCCCAGAGTCACCTGGTGCTGGGCTAATCTGCCGCCGGTGCCGGGGATCGAACCGTGATCCCCAGATGGGGATATCCCAAAAATCTGGCATGGATACGGCCCGCCAGGACTGGTTTGGGCACCCCTGATAAGAGGCAGTCAACGCGAAATCTGCTGGGTTCGATTCCGATCCGTGTCAGAAGGACCGTAGGGCTTGGGAGTCCGTACAACAGGGGTGCCCAAACCTGTCCTGGCGGGCCGTATCCATGCCAGATTTTTGGGATATCCCCATCTGGTGATCACGGTTCGATCCCCGGCGCCGGCGGCAGATCAGAGTGCCCAGGACGGGGTCCATGTGACCCGGGCAGTCCTATCCCCTGGGTGTACGTGGTTGTCCGACATGTCGGTCGTATTTGCTTTTACGTACCGGATCGGAATCGGCCCCCATAAAATCGTACGTAAAGTATATAGCAAATCAACCTGAAATCTGCTGGGTCAGAAAGGGCTCGATTCCGATCCGTGTCGGAAGGTTAGGAGTCCGTACGAATTTGTCGGGACGGCATGGCAGAGTGCCCGGGATGGGCTCCATGGCTCTTGGGCAGTCGTCCCCCGGGCGTCCGGGGCTCCATCCAGGCCGACGGCATGGCAGAGTGCCCGGGACGGGCTCCATGCGTCCCGGGCATTCGTCCCCCGGGCGTCCGGGGCTCCATCCAGGCCGGCGGCAAGGCAGTGTGCCCGGGTCGGGCTCCATGCGTCCCGGGCATTCGTCCCCCGGGCGCCTGAAACTGCTGGGTCAGAGAGGGCTCGATTCCGATCCGTGTCGTAAGGTTAGGAGTCCGTACGAATTTGTCAGGACGGCATGGCAGAGTGCCCGGGACGGGCTCCATGCGTCCCGGGCATTCGTCCCCCGGGCGTCCGGGGCTACATCCAGGCTGACGGTATGGCAGAGTGCCCGGGTCGGGCTCCATGGTTTTCACGGTGGTCCTCCCCTGGGTGTCAGGGGGCTCCTGGCCGACGGCATGGAAAAGTACCCAGGACGGGCTCCATGCGTCCCGGGCATTTGTCCCCCGGGCGTCCGGGGCTCCATCCAGGCCGACGGCATGGCAGAGTGCCCGGGTCGGGCTCCATGGTTTCCAGGGTGGTCCTCCCCAGGGTGTCGGGGCTTCGAAAGTGCCCAGGACGGGCTCCATGCGTCCCGGGCATTTGTCCCCCGGGCGTCCGGGGCTCCATCCAGGCCGACGGCATGGCAGAGTGCCCGGGTCGGGCTCCATGGCTTTCACGGTGGTCCTCCCCTGGGTGTCTGGGGGCTCCAGGCCGAAGGCATGGAAAAGTGCCCAGGACGGGCTCCATGCGTCCCGGGCACGGGCACGGGGACGGGGACAGGGTCGGGAGAGTCCAGGCGGCTTCACTTCCGTGTCCAGCCATCTGATCGCCCAGATTCCCTCGGCCATCTGCTCGCCCGGATCCCCTCGGGCATCTGGTCGCCCGCAACGCTTTCCTGAGGGGCGACCAGATGGCCGAACTTCCCTGGAAGTCCCGATGAGGTGCCATTCGCCGCCCGGATCCCAGCGAGGGCTCCAGGAGGTTGGGTACATTCGCGCCTTGGGTCCCCTCTGTCACCTCGCGTGCACAGATTACAAGAAAAGGGGGTCATTTTCCTCCGGATTACTAGGGAGAAGGGTACGCCCGGACACCCCTCCGAGGCTGGTGGTTCTCTGCCATGGGGACCAGATGGGCTATGCCTGGGCAACACCTCCCTAGGCCACCCGGTGCTTCCTTCCTCCAGGCCAACTGCATGTCAAATTGCCCAGGACGGGCTCCATGGCTCCTGGGCAGTCGTCCCCCGGGCGTCCGGGGCTCCTTCCAGGCTGACGGCATTGAAAAGTGCCCAGGACGGGCTCCATGCGTCCCGGGCATTCGTCCCCCGGGCGTCCGGGGCTCCATCCAGGCCGACGGCATGGCAGAGTGCCCGGGTCGGGCTCCATGGCTTTCACGGTGGTCCTCCCCTGGGTGTCTGGGGGCTCCAGGCCGAAGGCATTGAAAAGTGCCCAGGACGGGCTCCATGCGTCCCGGGCATTCGTCCCCCCGGGCGTCCGGGGCACCCATCTCCATGAGGCCAACGGCATAGGCAAAGTACCCAGGACGGGCTCCATGGGTCCCGGGCAGACCACCCCCCGGGCGTCCGGGGGACCCACCTCCAGGCCGACGGAATGTCAAAGTACCCAGGACGGGCTCCATGGGTCCCGGGCAGCTTCCCCCGGGGCGTCCGGGGCACCCACCTCCAGGCCGACGGCATGTCAAAGTACCCAGGACGGGCTCCACGGGTCCCGGGCATTCCTCCCCCAGGTCGTCCGGGCCCTAGAGCTCCGGTGGTCCAACCTGCGCCTGAGGCCCAGCCGGGGTCCAAGAGCCCTGCCTTGCGTGGGCTGGCAGTCAGGAACCCTACCGCGAAGGCTTGGGGTGGATGGGGAGCTGGGAGTCCTTTCGATCCGGGCCATCTGGTCGCCCGCGATGCTTTCCAATGGGGCGACCAGATGGCCGGGCTTCCCTGGAAGTCCCGATGAGGTGCCATTCGCCTCCCGGATCCCAGCTAGGGCTCCATGAGCTCGGGTTCTTTTACGCCTTGGGTCCCCTCTGTCACCTCGCGTGCACGGATTGCAAGAAAGGGGGGTAATTTCCCTCCGGATTACTAGGGGCAGGGTATGCCCGGACACCCCTCCAGGTTTTGTGGTTCTCTGCCATGGGGACCAGATGGGATATGCCTGGGCAACACCTCCCTAGGCCACCCGGAGCTTCCTTCCTCCAGGCCAACTGCATGTCAAATTGCCCAGGACGGGCTCCATGGCTCTTGGGCAGTCGTCCCCCGGGCGTCCGGTGCTCCATCCAGGCCGACGGCATGGCAGAGTGCCCGGGACAGGCTCCATGCGTCCCGGGCCTTCGTCCCCCCGGGCGTCCGGGGCTCCATCCAGGCTGACGGCATGGCAGAGTGCCCGGGACGGGCTCCACGGGCCCCGGGCGTCCGGGGCTCCCTTCCCCGGGCCAGCGGCATGTCAGAGTGCCCAGGACGGGCTCCACGGGCCCCGGTCATCCGGGGCACCCTTCCCCGGGCCAGCGGCATGTCAGAGTGCCCAGGACCAGTTCCACGGGTCCCGGGCAGTCCTCCCCCGGGCGTCCGGGGGGGGCTCCCTTCTCCAGGCCAAAGCATTTCAGAGTGCCCAGGACGGGCTCCACGGGTTCCGGGCGTCCAGGTCTCCCTTCCCCGGGCCAACGGCTTGTCAGAGTGCCCAGGACGGGCTCCACGGGCCCCGGGCGTCCGGGGCACCCTTCCCCGGGCCAGCGGCATGTCAGAGTGCCCAGGACGAGTTCCACGGGTCCCGGGCAGTCCTCCCCCTGGGTGTCCGGGGCTCCCTTCCCCGGGCCAAAGCATTTCAGAGTGCCCAGGACGGGCTCCACGGGTCCCGGACGTCCGGGGCTCCCTTCCCCGGGCCAACGGCATACAGGAGTGCCCAGGACGGGCTCCACGGGTCCCGGACGTCCGGGGCTCCCTTCCCCGGGCCAACGGCATACAGGAGTGCCCAGGACGGGCTCCACAGGTCCCGGTCGTCTGGGGCTCCCTTCCCCGGGCCAACGGCTTGTCAGAGTGCCAAGGACGGGCTCCACGGGTCCCGGTCGTCTGGGGTCCCTCCCCCCCGGGCCAACAGCAGGTCAGAGTGCCCAGGACGGGCTCCATGGGTCCCGGGCAGCCCGCCCCCCGGGCGTTCGGGGCACCCATCTCCAGGAGGCCAACGGCGTTGCAAAGTACCCGGGAAGGGCTCCACGGGTACCGGGCAGTCCTCCCCCGGGCGTCCGGGGCTCCCTTCTCCAGGCCAACGACATGGTTCAATGCCCAGGACGGGCTCCATGTGTCCCGGACAGACCTCCCCCGGGCGTCCGGGGCACCCATCTCCAGGCCAACGGCATGGCTCAATGCCCAGGACGGGCTCCATGGGTCCGGGGAGGCGTCCCATGCGCCTCCGGGCTTGGGAGCCCCGGCTGGGTCCAGGGGCCCGGGCGGGCCCCCGGGTCGGGTGCTCCGGCCCTGGTCCCTGTCTCCCAGCCTACCGCACTGCCAAGGGCCTAGGAATGGGTTCCGTTGTTCCCGGGGAGCCTACCCTTGCTTGGCTGGGTTCAGGAGCAGTGGCTTGGGCCCCTGAGGGCCCGGGGAGGGCGGCCTCCCCACCCCGGGCTCTGTCCTTGGTCCTGCTGCGTGGCAGGGTGCCCGGGACGGGGTCCGGAGGGACCGGGGAGGCGTCCCATGCACCTCCGGGCTTGGGAGCCCCGGCTGGGTCCAGGGGCCCGGGCGGGCCCCGGGTCGGGTGCTCCGGCCCTGGTCCCTGTCTCCCAGCCTACCGCACTGCCAAGGGCCTAGGAATGGGTTCCGTTGTTCCCGGGGAGCCTCCCCTTGCTTGGCTGGGTTCAGGAGCAGTGGCTAGGGCCCCTGAGGGCCCGGGGAGGGCGGCCTCCCCACCCCGGGCTCTGTCCTTGGTCCTGCTGCGTGGCAGGGTGCCCGGGACGGGGTCCGGAGGGACCGGGGAGGCGTCCCATGCACCTCCGGGCTTGGGAGCCCCGGCTGGGTCCAGGGGCCCGGGCGGGCCCCGGGTCGGGTGCTCCGGCCCTGGGCCCTGTCTCCCAGCCTACCGCACTGCCAAGGGCCTAGGAATGGGTTCCGTTGTTCCCGGGGAGCCTCCCCTTGCTTGGCTGGGTTCAGGAGCAGTGGCTAGGGCCCCTGAGGGCCCGGGGAGGGCGGCCTCCCCACCCCGGGCTCTGTCCTTGGTCCTGCTGCGTGGCAGGGTGCCCGGGACGGGGTCCGGAGGGACCGGGGAGGCGTCCCATGCACCTCCGGGCTTGGGAGCCCCGGCTGGGTCCAGGGGCCCGGGCGGGCCCCGGGTCGGGTGCTCCGGCCCTGGGCCCTGTCTCCCAGCCTGCCGCACTGCCAAGGGCCCGGGAAGGGGTTCCGATGTGCCCGGGGAGCCTCCCCTTGCTTGGCTGTGTTCAGGAGCAGTGGCTAGGGCCCCTGAGGGCCCGGGGAGGGCGGCCTCCCCACCCCGGGCTCTGTCCTTGGTCCTGCTGCGTGGCAGGGTGCCCGGGACGGGGTCCGGAGGGACCGGGGAGGCGTCCCATGCACCTCCGGGCTTGGGAGCCCCGGCTGGGTCCAGGGGCCCGGGCGGGCCCCGGGTCGGGTGCTCCGGCCCTGGGCCCTGTCTCCCAGCCTGCCGCACTGCCAAGGGCCCGGGAAGGGGTTCCGATGTGCCCGGGGAGCCTCCCCTTGCTTGGCTGGGTTCAGGAGCAGTGGCTAGGGCCCCTGAGGGCCCGGGGAGGGCGGCCTCCCCACCCCGGGCTCTGTCCTTGGTCCTGCTGCGTGGCAGGGTGCCCGGGACGGGGTCCGGAGGGACCGGGGAGGCGTCCCATGCACCTCCGGGCTTGGGAGCCCCGGCTGCGTCCAGGGGCCCGGCCGGGCCCCGGGTCGGGTGCTCCGGCCCTGGGCCCTGTCTCCCAGCCTGCCGCACTGCCAAGGGCCCGGGAAGGGGTTCCTATGTGCCCGGGGAGCCTCCCCTTGCTTGGCTGGGTTCAGGAGCAGTGGCTAGGGCCCCTGAGGGCCCGGGGAGGGCGGCCTCCCCACCCCGGGCTCTGTCCTTGGTCCTGCTGCGTGGCAGGGTGCCCGGGACGGGGTCCGGAGGGACCGGGGAGGCGTCCCATGCGCCTCCGGGCTTGGGAGCCCCGGCTGGGTCCAGGGGCCCGGGCGGGCCCCGGGTCGGGTGCTCAGGCCCTGGGCCCTGTCTCCCAGCCTGCCGCACTGCCAAGGGCCCGGAAAGGGGTTCCGATGTGCCCGGGGAGCCTCCCCTTGCTTGTCTGTGTTCAGGAGCTCCATCCGGGGCCCCTGAGGGCCCCGGGGAGGGTGGCCTCCCCACCCCGGGCTCCGTCCTGGGTCCTGCCGCGGGGCAGGGTGCCCGGGACGGGGTCCGGCGGGCCCGGGGAGGCTTCCCCTGTGCCTCCGGGCCTGGGAGCCCCGGCTGGGTCCAGGGGCCCGGTCGGGGCCCCGGGTCGGGCGCTCCGGCCCTGGGCCCGGTCCCCCGGGCTGCCGCTCCACCCAGGGCCCAGGACAGGGGTCCGTCGGTCCCTTGCAGGCCTCCCCTGCTTGTCAAGGTGTAAGCGGGCCCCGGGTCGGAGGGCCCGCCGGCCCCTGGCAGCCTCCATGGCTGTGGCCCGGCTGGGGCCCCGGGCCTCCGGCCCGGCATGCCCCGGGCGCCCGCTCCCTCCTTCGTGGGGGCACGGGGCGACCGGATGGCGTCCCTTTCGTGCCCGGCCATCTGGTCGCCCGGATCCCCTCGGCCATCTGGTCTCCCGGATCCCCTCGGCCATCTGGTCTCCAGGATCCCCTCGGCCATCTGGTCTCCCGGATCGCCCCGGCCATCTGGTCGCCCGCAATGCTTTCCAATGGGGGCGACCAGATGGCCGAACTTCCCTGGAAGTCCCGATGAGGTGCCATTTGCCTCCCGGATCCCAGCGAGGGCTCCAGGAGGTCGGGTACTTTCGCGCCTTGGGTCCCCTCTGTCACCTCTAGTGCACGGATTACAAGAAAGGGGGGTAATTTTCCTCCGGATTACTAGGGAGAGGGTCAGTCAGACCTCCGTGTGGTCTGGCGATTCTGAATCAGGGGAAGGCAGGACCCGGGCCCTCCCGCCGGGGCCCCCAGGGGCCTGGGTACGCACCTGCTGCTTAGCCCCCTTGCCGATGGGCCTTTTCCTCCGAGTTTGCTCAGGCAGGTCCCCGCGAGGTCTGGCCATGCTGAGACGGGGCCAGGCAGCACCCGGGCCCGCCCGCCGGGGCCCCCAGGGGCCCGGGAATGCACCTGCCTCTCAGCCCTTTCCCGATGGTCCTTTTTCTCCGAGTTTTTTTCCACAGTCTGACCTCCGATAGGTCCGGCGGTTCCGAATCAGGGGAAGGCAGGACCCGGGCCCGCCCGCCGGGGCCCCCAGGGGCCCGGGTACGCACCTGCCGCTCAGCCCCCTTGCCGATGGGCCTTTTCCTCCGAGTTTGCTCAGGCAGGCCTCCC
>NW_027611974.1:42500-52500 GCF_964261635.1 Lissotriton helveticus
GGGTCTCCAGGCCGACGGCATGTCAAAGTGCCCAGGACGGGCTCCATGCGTCCCGGGCAGTCGTCCCACGGGTCTCCGGGCCGACGGCATGTCAAAGTGCCCAGGACGGGCTCCATGCGTCCCGGGCATTCCTCCCCCCGGGCATCCGCCGCTCCCTTCCCTGGGCCGACGGCAGGTCAGATTGCCCAGGACGGGCTCCATGGGTCCCGGGCAGTCCTTCCCTGGGTGTCCGGCGCTCCCTTCTCCGGGCCGACGGCATGTCAAAGTGCCCAGGACGGGCTCCATGCGTCCCGGGCAGTCGTCCCCCGGGTCTCCAGGCCGACGGCATGTCAAAGTGCCCAGGACGGGCTCCATGCGTCCCGGGCAGTCGTCCCCCGGGTCTCCAGGCCGACGGCATGTCAAAATGTCCAGGACGGGCTCCATGCGTCCCAGGCAGTCGTCCCCCGGGTCTCCAGGCCGACGGCATGTCAAAGTGCCCAGGACGGGCTCCATGCGTCCCGGGCAGTCGTCCCCCGGGTCTCCAGGCCGACGGCATGTCAAAATGTCCAGGACGGGCTCCATGCGTCCCAGGCAGTCGTCCCCCGGGTCTCCAGGCCGACGGCATGTCAAAGTGCCCAGGACGGGCTCCATGCGTCCCGGGCAGTCGTCGTCCCGGGCGTCCGGGCCTGGGAGCTCCGGTGGTCCTCACCGTGCCTGAGGCCCAGCCGGGGTCCCCGAGCCCTGCCCGGCGTGGGCAGGCAGCAGCCCTACCACGAAGGCTCGGGGTGGGAAGCAGGGAGTCCTTTCGTTCCCGGCCACCTGGTTGCACCTTTCCCCTCGGCCATCTGGTCGCACGCAATGCTATCCAAAAGGGCGACCAGATGGCCAAACCTCCCTGGAAGTCCCTATGAGGTGCCATTTGCCTCCCCGATCCCAGCGAGGGCTCCAGGAGGTCGGGTACTTTTACGCCTTGGGTCCCCTCTGTCAACTCGTGTGCACAGATTACAAGAAAGGGGGGTAATTTTCCTCCGGATTACTAGGGGTAAGGGTATGCCCGGACACCCCTGGAAGGCTGGTGGTTCTCTGCCAGGGGGACCAGATGGGCTATGCCTGGGTAACAACACCCGGGGCTTCCCTCCTCCAGGCCAACGGCATGTCAAAGTGCCCAGGACGGGCTCCATGCGTCCCGGGCAGTCGTCCCCCGGGTCTCCAGGCCAACGGCATGAGCGAGTGCCCAGGTCGGGCTCCATGCGCCCCGGGCAGTCGTCCCCCGGGTCTCCAGGCCAACGGCATGAGCGAGTGCCCAGGTCGGGCTCCATGCTTCCCGGGCAGTCGTCCCCCGGGTCTCAAGGCCGATGGCATGTCAAAGTGCCCAGGATGGGCTCCATGCGTCCCGGGCATTCCTCCCCCCGGGCGTCCGTCGCTCCCTTCTCCGGGCCGACGGCAGGTCAGATTGCCCAGGACGGGCTCCATGGGTCCCGGGCATTCCTCCGCTGGGTGTCCGGCTCTCCCTTCCCCGGGCCAACGGCTTGTCAGAGTGCCCAGGATGGGCTCCACGGGCCCCGGACGTCCGGGGCTCCCTTCCCCGGGCCAACGGCATGCCAGAATGCCCAGGACGGGCTCCACGAGTCCCGGGCGTCCGGGGCTCCCTTCCCTGGGACAACGGCTTGTCAGAGTGCCCAGGACGGGCTCCACGGGTCCCGGGCATCTTGGGCTCCCTTCCCCGGGCCAACGGCATGCCAGAGTGCCCAGGACGGGCTCCACGAGTCCCCGGCGTCCGGGGCTCCCTTCCCCGGGACAACGGCTTGTCAGAGTGCCCAGGACGGGCTCCACGGGTCCCGGGCATCTGGGGCTCCCTTCCCCGTGCCAACGGCATGCCAGAGTGCCCAGGACGGGCTCCACGAGTCCCCGGCGTCCGGGGCTCCCTTCCCCGGGACACCGGCTTGTCAGAGTGCCCATGACGGGCTCCACGGGTCCCGGGTATCTGGGACTCCCTTCCCTGGGCCAACGGCATGCCGGAGTTCCCAGGACAGGCTCCACGGGTCCCGGGCGTCCGGGGCTCCCTTCCCCGGTCCGACGGCTTGTCAGAGTGCCCAGGACGGGCTCCACGGCTCCCGGGCGTCCGGGGTTCCCTTCCCCGGGTCAGCAGAAAGTCAGAGTGCCCAGGACGAGTTCCACGGGTCCCGGGCAGTCCTCCCCCGGGCGTCCGGGGCTCCCTTCCCCGGGCCGTCGGCAGGTCAGAGTGCCCAGGACGGGCTCCATGGGTCCCGGGCAGTCCTCCCCCCGGGCGTCCGGGGCTCCCTTCCCCGGGCAGACGGCAGGTCAGAGTGCCCAGGACGGGCTCCACGGGTCCCGGGCAGTCCTCCCCCCGGGCGTCCGGCGCTCCCTTCTCCAGGCCGATGGCAGGTCAGAGTGACCAGGACGGGCTCCACGGGTCCCGGGCAGTCCTCTCCCGGGCGTACGTGGTTGTCCGACAGATTCGGGCAGATGTGCTTTTACGAACCGGATCGGAATCGGCCCAAATAATAATAATAATAATAATAATCCACATTTGTAAGGCGCACAATCACCCGTAAGGGTCTCTAGGCGCTAGGGGCCGTTGGGAAGATTAAGCAAGCTATTGCCCAGAGTCAAATGGTGCTGGGCTAATCTGCGGCCGGTGCCGGGGATCGAACCCTGATCTCTGGGATGCTCGAGGGTTACTACGCGCTCTACAAAAACCTTAAATAAAAAAATCTCCAGATTCCGGAGTCAGCCGCCCTAGCCGCGGCGCCAGCTATTTCCCAGAGTCACCTGGTGCTGGGCTAATCTGCCGCCGGTGCCGGGGATCGAACCGTGATCTCCAGATTCCGGAGTCAGCCTCCCTAGCCGCGGCGCCAGCTATTTCCCAGAGTCACGTGGTGCTGGGCTAATCTGCGGCCGGTGCCGGGGATCGAACCCTGATCTCTGGGATGCTCGAGGGTTACTACGCGCTCTACAAAAACCTTAAATAAAAAAATCTCCAGATTCCGGAGTCAGCCGCCCTAGCCGCGGCGCCAGCTATTTCCCAGAGTCACCTGGTGCTGGGCTAATCTGCCGCCGGTGCCGGGGATCGAACCGTGATCCCCAGATGGGGATATCCCAAAAATCTGGCATGGATACGGCCCGCCAGGACTGGTTTGGGCACCCCTGATAAGAGGCAGTCAACGCGAAATCTGCTGGGTTCGATTCCGATCCGTGTCAGAAGGACCGTAGGGCTTGGGAGTCCGTACAACAGGGGTGCCCAAACCTGTCCTGGCGGGCCGTATCCATGCCAGATTTTTGGGATATCCCCATCTGGTGATCACGGTTCGATCCCCGGCGCCGGCGGCAGATCAGAGTGCCCAGGACGGGGTCCATGTGACCCGGGCAGTCCTATCCCCTGGGTGTACGTGGTTGTCCGACATGTCGGTCGTATTTGCTTTTACGTACCGGATCGGAATCGGCCCCCATAAAATCGTACGTAAAGTATATAGCAAATCAACCTGAAATCTGCTGGGTCAGAAAGGGCTCGATTCCGATCCGTGTCGGAAGGTTAGGAGTCCGTACGAATTTGTCGGGACGGCATGGCAGAGTGCCCGGGATGGGCTCCATGGCTCTTGGGCAGTCGTCCCCCGGGCGTCCGGGGCTCCATCCAGGCCGACGGCATGGCAGAGTGCCCGGGACGGGCTCCATGCGTCCCGGGCATTCGTCCCCCGGGCGTCCGGGGCTCCATCCAGGCCGGCGGCAAGGCAGTGTGCCCGGGTCGGGCTCCATGCGTCCCGGGCATTCGTCCCCCGGGCGCCTGAAACTGCTGGGTCAGAGAGGGCTCGATTCCGATCCGTGTCGTAAGGTTAGGAGTCCGTACGAATTTGTCAGGACGGCATGGCAGAGTGCCCGGGACGGGCTCCATGCGTCCCGGGCATTCGTCCCCCGGGCGTCCGGGGCTACATCCAGGCTGACGGTATGGCAGAGTGCCCGGGTCGGGCTCCATGGTTTTCACGGTGGTCCTCCCCTGGGTGTCAGGGGGCTCCTGGCCGACGGCATGGAAAAGTACCCAGGACGGGCTCCATGCGTCCCGGGCATTTGTCCCCCGGGCGTCCGGGGCTCCATCCAGGCCGACGGCATGGCAGAGTGCCCGGGTCGGGCTCCATGGTTTCCAGGGTGGTCCTCCCCAGGGTGTCGGGGCTTCGAAAGTGCCCAGGACGGGCTCCATGCGTCCCGGGCATTTGTCCCCCGGGCGTCCGGGGCTCCATCCAGGCCGACGGCATGGCAGAGTGCCCGGGTCGGGCTCCATGGCTTTCACGGTGGTCCTCCCCTGGGTGTCTGGGGGCTCCAGGCCGAAGG
The DNA here is from genome assembly GCF_964261635.1 of Lissotriton helveticus. NCBI lineage: Eukaryota > Metazoa > Chordata > Amphibia > Caudata > Salamandridae > Lissotriton > Lissotriton helveticus. Next base: position 46,824 of record NW_027611974.1, read on the forward strand.
CATGGAAAAGTGCCCAGGACGGGCTCCATGCGTCCCGGGCACGGGCACGGGGACGGGGACAGGGTCGGGAGAGTCCAGGCGGCTTCACTTCCGTGTCCAGCCATCTGATCGCCCAGATTCCCTCGGCCATCTGCTCGCCCGGATCCCCTCGGGCATCTGGTCGCCCGCAACGCTTTCCTGAGGGGCGACCAGATGGCCGAACTTCCCTGGAAGTCCCGATGAGGTGCCATTCGCCGCCCGGATCCCAGCGAGGGCTCCAGGAGGTTGGGTACATTCGCGCCTTGGGTCCCCTCTGTCACCTCGCGTGCACAGATTACAAGAAAAGGGGGTCATTTTCCTCCGGATTACTAGGGAGAAGGGTACGCCCGGACACCCCTCCGAGGCTGGTGGTTCTCTGCCATGGGGACCAGATGGGCTATGCCTGGGCAACACCTCCCTAGGCCACCCGGTGCTTCCTTCCTCCAGGCCAACTGCATGTCAAATTGCCCAGGACGGGCTCCATGGCTCCTGGGCAGTCGTCCCCCGGGCGTCCGGGGCTCCTTCCAGGCTGACGGCATTGAAAAGTGCCCAGGACGGGCTCCATGCGTCCCGGGCATTCGTCCCCCGGGCGTCCGGGGCTCCATCCAGGCCGACGGCATGGCAGAGTGCCCGGGTCGGGCTCCATGGCTTTCACGGTGGTCCTCCCCTGGGTGTCTGGGGGCTCCAGGCCGAAGGCATTGAAAAGTGCCCAGGACGGGCTCCATGCGTCCCGGGCATTCGTCCCCCCGGGCGTCCGGGGCACCCATCTCCATGAGGCCAACGGCATAGGCAAAGTACCCAGGACGGGCTCCATGGGTCCCGGGCAGACCACCCCCCGGGCGTCCGGGGGACCCACCTCCAGGCCGACGGAATGTCAAAGTACCCAGGACGGGCTCCATGGGTCCCGGGCAGCTTCCCCCGGGGCGTCCGGGGCACCCACCTCCAGGCCGACGGCATGTCAAAGTACCCAGGACGGGCTCCACGGGTCCCGGGCATTCCTCCCCCAGGTCGTCCGGGCCCTAGAGCTCCGGTGGTCCAACCTGCGCCTGAGGCCCAGCCGGGGTCCAAGAGCCCTGCCTTGCGTGGGCTGGCAGTCAGGAACCCTACCGCGAAGGCTTGGGGTGGATGGGGAGCTGGGAGTCCTTTCGATCCGGGCCATCTGGTCGCCCGCGATGCTTTCCAATGGGGCGACCAGATGGCCGGGCTTCCCTGGAAGTCCCGATGAGGTGCCATTCGCCTCCCGGATCCCAGCTAGGGCTCCATGAGCTCGGGTTCTTTTACGCCTTGGGTCCCCTCTGTCACCTCGCGTGCACGGATTGCAAGAAAGGGGGGTAATTTCCCTCCGGATTACTAGGGGCAGGGTATGCCCGGACACCCCTCCAGGTTTTGTGGTTCTCTGCCATGGGGACCAGATGGGATATGCCTGGGCAACACCTCCCTAGGCCACCCGGAGCTTCCTTCCTCCAGGCCAACTGCATGTCAAATTGCCCAGGACGGGCTCCATGGCTCTTGGGCAGTCGTCCCCCGGGCGTCCGGTGCTCCATCCAGGCCGACGGCATGGCAGAGTGCCCGGGACAGGCTCCATGCGTCCCGGGCCTTCGTCCCCCCGGGCGTCCGGGGCTCCATCCAGGCTGACGGCATGGCAGAGTGCCCGGGACGGGCTCCACGGGCCCCGGGCGTCCGGGGCTCCCTTCCCCGGGCCAGCGGCATGTCAGAGTGCCCAGGACGGGCTCCACGGGCCCCGGTCATCCGGGGCACCCTTCCCCGGGCCAGCGGCATGTCAGAGTGCCCAGGACCAGTTCCACGGGTCCCGGGCAGTCCTCCCCCGGGCGTCCGGGGGGGGCTCCCTTCTCCAGGCCAAAGCATTTCAGAGTGCCCAGGACGGGCTCCACGGGTTCCGGGCGTCCAGGTCTCCCTTCCCCGGGCCAACGGCTTGTCAGAGTGCCCAGGACGGGCTCCACGGGCCCCGGGCGTCCGGGGCACCCTTCCCCGGGCCAGCGGCATGTCAGAGTGCCCAGGACGAGTTCCACGGGTCCCGGGCAGTCCTCCCCCTGGGTGTCCGGGGCTCCCTTCCCCGGGCCAAAGCATTTCAGAGTGCCCAGGACGGGCTCCACGGGTCCCGGACGTCCGGGGCTCCCTTCCCCGGGCCAACGGCATACAGGAGTGCCCAGGACGGGCTCCACGGGTCCCGGACGTCCGGGGCTCCCTTCCCCGGGCCAACGGCATACAGGAGTGCCCAGGACGGGCTCCACAGGTCCCGGTCGTCTGGGGCTCCCTTCCCCGGGCCAACGGCTTGTCAGAGTGCCAAGGACGGGCTCCACGGGTCCCGGTCGTCTGGGGTCCCTCCCCCCCGGGCCAACAGCAGGTCAGAGTGCCCAGGACGGGCTCCATGGGTCCCGGGCAGCCCGCCCCCCGGGCGTTCGGGGCACCCATCTCCAGGAGGCCAACGGCGTTGCAAAGTACCCGGGAAGGGCTCCACGGGTACCGGGCAGTCCTCCCCCGGGCGTCCGGGGCTCCCTTCTCCAGGCCAACGACATGGTTCAATGCCCAGGACGGGCTCCATGTGTCCCGGACAGACCTCCCCCGGGCGTCCGGGGCACCCATCTCCAGGCCAACGGCATGGCTCAATGCCCAGGACGGGCTCCATGGGTCCGGGGAGGCGTCCCATGCGCCTCCGGGCTTGGGAGCCCCGGCTGGGTCCAGGGGCCCGGGCGGGCCCCCGGGTCGGGTGCTCCGGCCCTGGTCCCTGTCTCCCAGCCTACCGCACTGCCAAGGGCCTAGGAATGGGTTCCGTTGTTCCCGGGGAGCCTACCCTTGCTTGGCTGGGTTCAGGAGCAGTGGCTTGGGCCCCTGAGGGCCCGGGGAGGGCGGCCTCCCCACCCCGGGCTCTGTCCTTGGTCCTGCTGCGTGGCAGGGTGCCCGGGACGGGGTCCGGAGGGACCGGGGAGGCGTCCCATGCACCTCCGGGCTTGGGAGCCCCGGCTGGGTCCAGGGGCCCGGGCGGGCCCCGGGTCGGGTGCTCCGGCCCTGGTCCCTGTCTCCCAGCCTACCGCACTGCCAAGGGCCTAGGAATGGGTTCCGTTGTTCCCGGGGAGCCTCCCCTTGCTTGGCTGGGTTCAGGAGCAGTGGCTAGGGCCCCTGAGGGCCCGGGGAGGGCGGCCTCCCCACCCCGGGCTCTGTCCTTGGTCCTGCTGCGTGGCAGGGTGCCCGGGACGGGGTCCGGAGGGACCGGGGAGGCGTCCCATGCACCTCCGGGCTTGGGAGCCCCGGCTGGGTCCAGGGGCCCGGGCGGGCCCCGGGTCGGGTGCTCCGGCCCTGGTCCCTGTCTCCCAGCCTACCGCACTGCCAAGGGCCTAGGAATGGGTTCCGTTGTTCCCGGGGAGCCTCCCCTTGCTTGGCTGGGTTCAGGAGCAGTGGCTAGGGCCCCTGAGGGCCCGGGGAGGGCGGCCTCCCCACCCCGGGCTCTGTCCTTGGTCCTGCTGCGTGGCAGGGTGCCCGGGACGGGGTCCGGAGGGACCGGGGAGGCGTCCCATGCACCTCCGGGCTTGGGAGCCCCGGCTGGGTCCAGGGGCCCGGGCGGGCCCCGGGTCGGGTGCTCCGGCCCTGGGCCCTGTCTCCCAGCCTGCCGCACTGCCAAGGGCCCGGGAAGGGGTTCCGATGTGCCCGGGGAGCCTCCCCTTGCTTGGCTGTGTTCAGGAGCAGTGGCTAGGGCCCCTGAGGGCCCGGGGAGGGCGGCCTCCCCACCCCGGGCTCTGTCCTTGGTCCTGCTGCGTGGCAGGGTGCCCGGGACGGGGTCCGGAGGGACCGGGGAGGCGTCCCATGCACCTCCGGGCTTGGGAGCCCCGGCTGGGTCCAGGGGCCCGGGCGGGCCCCGGGTCGGGTGCTCCGGCCCTGGGCCCTGTCTCCCAGCCTGCCGCACTGCCAAGGGCCCGGGAAGGGGTTCCGATGTGCCCGGGGAGCCTCCCCTTGCTTGGCTGGGTTCAGGAGCAGTGGCTAGGGCCCCTGAGGGCCCGGGGAGGGCGGCCTCCCCACCCCGGGCTCTGTCCTTGGTCCTGCTGCGTGGCAGGGTGCCCGGGACGGGGTCCGGAGGGACCGGGGAGGCGTCCCATGCACCTCCGGGCTTGGGAGCCCCGGCTGCGTCCAGGGGCCCGGCCGGGCCCCGGGTCGGGTGCTCCGGCCCTGGGCCCTGTCTCCCAGCCTGCCGCACTGCCAAGGGCCCGGGAAGGGGTTCCTATGTGCCCGGGGAGCCTCCCCTTGCTTGGCTGGGTTCAGGAGCAGTGGCTAGGGCCCCTGAGGGCCCGGGGAGGGCGGCCTCCCCACCCCGGGCTCTGTCCTTGGTCCTGCTGCGTGGCAGGGTGCCCGGGACGGGGTCCGGAGGGACCGGGGAGGCGTCCCATGCGCCTCCGGGCTTGGGAGCCCCGGCTGGGTCCAGGGGCCCGGGCGGGCCCCGGGTCGGGTGCTCAGGCCCTGGGCCCTGTCTCCCAGCCTGCCGCACTGCCAAGGGCCCGGAAAGGGGTTCCGATGTGCCCGGGGAGCCTCCCCTTGCTTGTCTGTGTTCAGGAGCTCCATCCGGGGCCCCTGAGGGCCCCGGGGAGGGTGGCCTCCCCACCCCGGGCTCCGTCCTGGGTCCTGCCGCGGGGCAGGGTGCCCGGGACGGGGTCCGGCGGGCCCGGGGAGGCTTCCCCTGTGCCTCCGGGCCTGGGAGCCCCGGCTGGGTCCAGGGGCCCGGTCGGGGCCCCGGGTCGGGCGCTCCGGCCCTGGGCCCGGTCCCCCGGGCTGCCGCTCCACCCAGGGCCCAGGACAGGGGTCCGTCGGTCCCTTGCAGGCCTCCCCTGCTTGTCAAGGTGTAAGCGGGCCCCGGGTCGGAGGGCCCGCCGGCCCCTGGCAGCCTCCATGGCTGTGGCCCGGCTGGGGCCCCGGGCCTCCGGCCCGGCATGCCCCGGGCGCCCGCTCCCTCCTTCGTGGGGGCACGGGGCGACCGGATGGCGTCCCTTTCGTGCCCGGCCATCTGGTCGCCCGGATCCCCTCGGCCATCTGGTCTCCCGGATCCCCTCGGCCATCTGGTCTCCAGGATCCCCTCGGCCATCTGGTCTCCCGGATCGCCCCGGCCATCTGGTCGCCCGCAATGCTTTCCAATGGGGGCGACCAGATGGCCGAACTTCCCTGGAAGTCCCGATGAGGTGCCATTTGCCTCCCGGATCCCAGCGAGGGCTCCAGGAGGTCGGGTACTTTCGCGCCTTGGGTCCCCTCTGTCACCTCTAGTGCACGGATTACAAGAAAGGGGGGTAATTTTCCTCCGGATTACTAGGGAGAGGGTCAGTCAGACCTCCGTGTGGTCTGGCGATTCTGAATCAGGGGAAGGCAGGACCCGGGCCCTCCCGCCGGGGCCCCCAGGGGCCTGGGTACGCACCTGCTGCTTAGCCCCCTTGCCGATGGGCCTTTTCCTCCGAGTTTGCTCAGGCAGGTCCCCGCGAGGTCTGGCCATGCTGAGACGGGGCCAGGCAGCACCCGGGCCCGCCCGCCGGGGCCCCCAGGGGCCCGGGAATGCACCTGCCTCTCAGCCCTTTCCCGATGGTCCTTTTTCTCCGAGTTTTTTTCCACAGTCTGACCTCCGATAGGTCCGGCGGTTCCGAATCAGGGGAAGGCAGGACCCGGGCCC